>NW_011889355.1:4210-5805 GCF_000151845.1 Pteropus vampyrus | reverse complement strand
AGCGAAGAGTCAAACTCCCTGCCCTCTAGATTCCTAGATCTATGGGACGTAAAGTACGAGTGTGACCAGAATACAGGAACGTCCCACCAAACGGCGAGTCCTCGCAGAGGACGCGTGTGGTGCTGCAGGTGTGGCCCAGGGCCTCTAGGATGAGGGCGGAACATCCCTCGCCGGGAGGCAATGCCCGAGCTCTTCCAAAGGATGGACAGGAATTTGCCAATGAAATCTGGAAGCTGTCATCCAAGAAACAGCACATGCAAACACACGAAGGCCTAGTGGTTAGTGGCTCGTAAGAATCCCCTTTCCTCCCCCCAGGTGGTTCGGTCAGCTGCTCTTTCTCCCGCGAGTTCTGTCGCAGAGCAGGTGTGTTTCCCTCCTGGCTTCATCACGTGCCCTCGATTCCAGTCGCGCTAGAGATCCGCTTCGCTACCGATTCTCTCAAAAAGCGACTCGCTTTTATGACGCTTTATTATTATTGTTCCTATCGATAATCACTTATTTTTTTCTTTTTAAGATTCGAGATTCCAATTACATTTTTTTTAAGAAGCAGAATCTGTTCTTTTAACAATGTGCTTGATAATCTTTCCCAGAATAGGTTGTTCTTAAACTAAGTTTTTCACCTTTGTGGAGTCATGACTTCACTGACTTTGTACGAACTCATGGTAACTTCTACTGTAGTAACTTCTTGCCTGTCTCTCAAAAGGTCATCACGCTCAACTGCAAGTCCTTTTAGTAGCCTAAGATATGATTCACAGAGCTCCAGAGATGTAGAATCATATAGAGCAACTATCTGTTTTTCGAAACTCTCATAGATTTTGAGCCTTAGTTTTCCATTTTAAATATTTGTTCTATGTCTCTAGGACGTTTCCAAGTAAATGTATTATCGACACTTCTAATTTAGTAAACATTATGGAGGGAAGAAGGGCGGGAGGGAGGAGAGAGGAGAGAGCGGACTGAGGGTTCCCGTCACCTGAGGTCTCACCTGCCAGTGCCGGCACACACCCCAGGCCGACCTCTCAGGCACACACCTCAGGCCGACCTCTCAGGCACACACCCCAGGCCGACCTCTCAGGCACACACCCCAGGCCGACCTCTCAGGCACACACCTCAGGCCGACCTCTCAGGCACACATCACGCGTCTCTCAAACCGGTCCGTCTCTTTACCGTGTGCCTCTTCCTTGTGTCTGTTCCTTTTTACATGATGTTGCTGTGATCGAAACTTCTCTCTTCGGCACCAATTCAAAATGTTTTATGTGCCGAAGGCCACATCTGTTCCACTCTGACATGAAACCTGGACTAGCACCAGCCCACAGACGAAGAAGGCAGTCGTTCCTGACGACGTGCTGTTTAGCGTCTGTTTTATGACTTTCACGGCCCGGGAAGTGTCATAGGGTTCAGGAATATAGGTAAAGGTCGTGTTCCTAAAGCTCAGACGTGTTCAACACACTCGCGATTCTGACTGTAAAGTGATCAAAGAAATCAGTTGCAATGCAGAGCAGAAGTGATTATGCAGATGCTCTGAATGCAAAAGGAAGCATAGCGCAGATTTCTCATTCATCGAGATGGGCTCAGCGCAAACTTCTAAAGTAAATCGC
>NW_011889355.1:0-1835 GCF_000151845.1 Pteropus vampyrus | reverse complement strand
CGTAAATCGGGTCATGTCATCTCTTTCCTTTAGAATGAATGCCTTGCAAGACAAAAGCACACTTATTTGCTTCATGTATATCTTCTCAAAATTATTATGTTAGATGACTCTGCCACAAAGAGCTTAGATGAGATTTAGGACCACGGACAGCGACTGGCATCTTGTCACACCAAAAGCCCTACAGTGATCCTAGAAAAGACTACGTTAGACTCTCTCTGTCCTCAGGATTAAACAGAACCGAGTGACTCACATTATACAGTTCACCTCAGCATAATTGTGTAAAATGAACTAGGACTGCCTTTTGCTGATCCTCATCTGAATGTTAGATATTAAACATTAAGTTGGAACCCTTATTTCTGTTTGTAATAAGAAAGCCTCAGTGTCGGTTTTGAGGTAGGTCAGAGTTCTCAGCCACCTTCCTAGGACGGTTTGCTTCTCCTGCTCCTTCCCATCCCAGCTCTGGACGCCAAGTGGAGTGACTGTGCCCATAGTGGCTCTGCTTGCAGACCTAAATCTGGTCCCTTCGTGACCCGCCTTCTTCTCTGTGGGTTCGCTCTCTCCTTTAAGGAATGCATCCCTCATTAGGAGAGAAGCTAAACGTGGACCTGGCACGTGGGCGGAAAAGTGCACACCAGGGACCCACCGCATGGCGCTTGGACTTGCTGCCTAGATTCCCTGTCGTGGCTGTGTCCCCTCTCTTGAGCACAGCGTCAGCGCGTGGAAAACAAGGGACGTGTCATTTTTAACACAGGAAAACCCAGAACAATTTAAAATGGGTAAAGCATAGAAAATAGCCTAAATTTTTAAAATTATGGGATGTAGTTTAGGTGTTTTATGGTTGCGAATATGTGATATTTTTCCTGCCAGTTGAAAAAGATGCTTTGAAAATGCCTTCTAAGTTACTATACGATGCAAAATGCTTCATTTAACCTTGTTAAAATAACCACAAAGGTATATTTGGTGTCGGTGAGTCACCGCCAAGAGATGAAGGTGACATGTAGCCAGACCAGGGTTGCTCTCCTCAGCGTTCTGGCGTCCCAGCGTGGAACTGTAATGTGGAACTTAAAGGGTTCTTCATTTCTTCCATCTCTTCTCCTGGTTAGCTGATAGTGTTCACTAACTCTGTTTACATTTGCTGTCCTGGAGATTTTAATTGTATGCTTGGGGTTTTTCACAGTTTGCAAGTTATTTAATTGAAATAACATCCAACTTCATCTATAATGAAGGTACTAAAAATAGATGTGTTCAGGTGACATGAAACCTGACTCTGAACAAAGAAGGTGTGTTGCTAGTCGCAGCGATGTGGCACCCAATCATCTCTGCAAGTTGCACATTTAATTAGAGCGAAAACTCATCATACCTCTTGGAATATTAAGGCGACGCTGTGATTCTCAGTAGCTGTGTGCGGTCTCGGTTGGCTGAGACAGCCAGTCGACTGTCTCTGTTTTACCCACAGATACAAACATTCAGAAACATCCTGTGTGACACATAATTACTAAGAAAACCCTCTTTAAAATTACATGTCTTATCCTCAGCCTCGTTCAGAACAGCATGATATAGAAAAAATGTATGAAGCAATGTACATTTTTGTTCGGGCAGTTCATCTGAGGCATCACGGATTATATCGATATTAAACATTTGTTGCTAAATTCTCAGTGATGTAACTGAGGAAGGAAATCACTGTCAAACTTCAATTTTTTTCCTATGGAGAACCTCTTTGGGGAACATGGGAGGCAGAATTATAATCGAATGATCATTGTGACTTTGAAGTCGACGGAAACAACTCAAATATGGAAATAAAATCATGACTACTTACGATTATTTAATGAAGCATT
>NW_011889354.1:907384-941279 GCF_000151845.1 Pteropus vampyrus | reverse complement strand
AAAGTCCTCAAAAAATATTGGCAAATTAAATCCAACCATGTATAAAAATAGTTATACGCCATGACCAAATGAGATCTATTCCAGGTATGTAAGGCGGGTTCAACATTCATTCATTCATTCATTCATTCATTCATCTATATTTTTTAGGGGAGGCAACCCTTGGTGGACCTCACAGATTGCAAGGACCTTGTCAACTTACAATCCCTACAGCACCTGGTCTTCCAAAGTGGTCTCCCATCCAAGTACTAACCAGGTCCGACCCTGCTTAGCTTTTGAGATCAGACGGGATTGGGCTTGTTCAGGGTAGCATGGCCGTAGACTAGGTTGGTTCAACATCCAAAAGCCACGTGTTCCAGCAATTGCACTTCCGGGTATGTCCCAGTTGAGTGGAAGCTTATGTCAAAACTGGAAGCAATCAAGATGTTTTTCAAGAGGTGAATGAATGAAAAAACAGTGGCGTATCCATACAATGGAATATTATTCACAGATAAAAATACATGAGCTATTCAACCATGAAAACACATAGATCAGTTTTAAGTCATATTCCAAAGTGAAGACAGCTTGTTTGGATGCATACTGTATGAAACCAACTATATGACCTTCTGGAAAAGGCAAAACTATGGAGACATGAAGAATATCATTGGTTGTCAGGAATTTGGGGAGAGATGGTAGAGATTTTTAAGGACGGTGAAACTCCTTTCTATAATACTGTAATGTCTGACACGTGACATCAAGCAATTGTCAAAAGCTATGCAACTGTACACAATGAGTGAACCTTGATGTAAACTATAGCCTTTAGCTAATAATAATGTATGAATATTGGTTCATTGATTATAACAAATGTACCACAGTAATACAAGTGTGTGTGTTGGTGGTGAGTGGTATAGTCAATTCTCTGTAGTACTTACTTTTTCTTTCAATCTATTAATAAAGTCTATTAATAAAAAGAAATGTGAGAGTAACCCATGAAAGGTAGAAAAGAAAGACAGAAGAAACAAATAAAAATAATATAATGGCAGACTTAAACTCTAACATACCAATAACTATCTTAAATGTAAAAGGTCTAAATACAACAATTAACATGCCCTATATGCTGTTTACAAGGAGCTCAGTTTAAATTCATCAACATAGGTGGCTTAAAAGTAAAAAATAAATAAATTGTTATTTATCAAAATTTAAAATGTTTGCTCTGTGAAAGATACATTAAGGGAATAAATAAGGAATTCAAGTCCAGAAAAAAATATTTGCAAACTATATACCTAATAAAGAAGCATGGTTAACCTTTGAACAACATGGATTTGAACTGCATGGGTCTACTTATACATGAATGTTTTTCAATAAATGTGTACAGTACTGTAAATGTATTTTCTTTTCTTTATAATTTTCTTAATACCATTTTCTTTTCTCTAGCTTACTGTGTTATAAGAATATAGTGTATAATACATATAACATACAAAATACGTATTAATTGACTGTGTTATTGATAAGACTTCTGGGCAACAGTAGGCTATCAGTAGTTAAATTTTGGGGGAGTCAAAAGTTATACACAGATTTTCAATTGTGTGGAGGTTGGCACCCCTAACCACCACATTGTTCAAGAGTCCTGTAATTATCTTGAATATGTAGAGTGATCCCAAGATTCTCTGTCCAGAATGGCAGCCTAAGATGTTCCGTGAACCCACTCATCTGCTAAACTAGCATACCTATGGACAAAAATTGTTTTGAAAATCAAAGTCTTTAGAAATTATCCTAAAGCATACAGCAAAAGAAGAAAAAATATCCAAGGTAATTGACTAAAACTTGGTAAGACCAAGAATGTGGCATTTGAGTCAGGATTCACTCACTCCACCACCACTCCAGCTCAGTTTGACAAAAGTTCCACTGTAGGTGTTGTAGGTAAGAAGATGTCCACCACCCCCTCCTTTACTAATCTCAAACAAGGGGAATCTTATCTCCCCAGAAGGGGCTAGTCACCAGAATTTCTCAGTCCTTTCACCTCCAAATTTTAGAACTTAAATTGTTAGTGCAACTATGAGGTCAGGCACTCCCTTCTTCCACTCAGTACCTGCTCATAAGACAGCCCAGCAGAGGCTAACCTAGAATACAGGATCTCTGATTGCCTATGCCCCAGATCATCTGTAGAATGATCGATACTGAGAGAGGCAAGCTGAGAAGATCAGAAGACCAGTCATTTCAATGACTGATGAGATTAATGGAGATTAATGTGAATTTGGGATTGCTAGCACCCGTAACTGAGCTGTCTGCCAGTACTCAAAGTAAGTACTCTCTGGGTGAAGATAAATCATCCAGAGCCTGATAGGGTCTCTTCAAATTTACGTATACTATCTTGTACTCAAGTAAACCAAATCAGACAAAGTAAAGAAATACAACAAAAACTACCCTAAGAGAAGACATATGTGACTCTGAATTTAAATGACAGGGAAATGTTATTAGAAAAAAGATTATGTGGGAGATCTAGATCATGGAATTATCTTACAAGGACTGTAAAATAAGTGTGATAAATAGATTCAAGAAATTAAATGGTAAATTAGAATACTGCAAATGGCAGTTTTAGATCTAAGAAAGAATAAAGAGCAAAGTAAACAAAAGCATATGGGAGAAGAAGCACTCTGGAACATTGGAGTAAGAACCTCTGAAAACATATTCCTTCATAAAAACTCAGAACATCAGAAAAACTGATCAAAACTAGCTTTTATTCCCCCCCTAGAACTCTAGAAATTAAAGAATTGTGACAATCTGAGGAATGTTTATGAAAAATAGCAGTCTTGGCAAGAAGATTGAGCTCTGTGGTTTTTTAACTTGCCCTGTTCCCATCTCCTCTCCTACCTCCATGGTAATCTTAAAAACCAGCAGCTGAGTAGCCACTGAAGGGGGCAGAATGGGCTTGGCACACTCCAAAGAGTCCCATCCCCAGCTAATTGTTAGTACTTCACCTGTCTGACAGTTCCCTAGAAAAGCTCATTTCAAAGAGCTTATCTTTATTTGAACTGACTCAAAACTTCTTCACTGGGCAAGGTCCTAAAAAAAGCTAATTGTGAAAAACAATTAGCAGCAATTATTTAACATCCAGGTAGCTGGCTGAGGTGGAAATATCAGTTCTAGCAAACAAGAAGTAGGTGCTCACTTTATACCACTCCACTACCTTCTCTTGAGGTTGAAAGCCTGTTTGCTTCAGTTCACTCTCCAGTGCCTTTTTGTATTAGTTCAAATTTTACAATCGCTTTCTGAGAGGTGAGTCTTCTGACAGGACATTACCCCACCCCTCCGCCCCAACTAATGAAAACTTTCTGATTGGATAATCTCCAGAGTTCTGGTAAAGTTGTTACTAATAAATACCTGATAGACAATTTGTAAACAAGTAATTCTGTTAGCTGTCTTGGCTTGTTAACTTAATTGGTTAGTTACTTAGTTAGCTTGTTGAATGAAATAATGTATTTTGTAACAATAAATCCTTATTTTGTTTATTTATTTTAATTGACATCCATAGCCACATCTTTGATGTAACCCAAGGTAGAATCTAAATTTATAGTTTACACTCAAATTTAATAATTGGCAACTGGCTTTCATATAACAGCCTTACAACTCACATGCTCTAACTACACAGTAGTTTAGTTTTATTCTTTTTTAACTTTCAAAATTAGATATTATCATCAATAACATATAGACAAGTTATTTTATATTTATAGACACATTAATAATTTTATTTGTTCATTACCTTTTATGTTCCAACTGTCATCCTGTAATCAAATTTCTCATTATTGAAGTACATCTGAAGTTTCTTTAGTGTAGGTGATAAACATTCAAATGTTTCGATTTCTAAAATGTCTTTACTTCACTCTTGTTCTAGCAATAAAGTGGCTGGATACACAATTCTTGGTTAATATGTATTTCCTCTCAACACTAAGGTTTTCCACTGTCTTCTGGCTTCCCTTGTTACTGTTGAAAATTCTATCATAAATCCAGCTATCATAGATTATGCCATTATAGGTCATCTGCTTTTTTCACTCTGTTGTTTTTAAAATTTTCTTTGTTTTTTTCTTTTCTTTTTTTTTTTTTTTACCACAATGTTTCTAGGTTTATGTTTCTTTGTATTTATCATATTTGGGATATATCAGCAGAAAACTCTCTTCCACACAATCAGTAAGGGACTTAGCTTCTTCATTTTTGTGTCTCAATAATTCACTTTCCATAGTCTTAAACCAGTCAGCAGAAAGGAAAAGAGACTGTTGCATAGGCACAGTAGCTTCTTAATATCTTTGGCCCAGAAAAACATATATCAATAACTTCCATTTACTTTTTATTGAACAAACACTAGTCACATGGCTTCTTCTTGATGCTAGTGGGGTACCTGCTCATAATCCATCTTTTTCTTTCCAGGCATAGAACACATTTACCCTCCCTCCAAGAGAAACCACTCAAAGTTATTTAGCTATTACATCCAGATAAAATCAAAGCTCTCTGGTCGATCCTCAGTATATTAGGCTGAAAAATGGTGACCCACAGATATCAGGTTCTAATCTCTGGAAACTATGAATGTTATTTTATAAGTAAAAAAGTCTTTTACATATGTAATTAAATTAAGAATCTTACCATTTGGAGATTATTCTGGATTATTTGAACAAGCTTTAGATGTAATCACAAGTGTCTTTATAAGACAGAGGCAGAAGGAAGAGAAGGCAGAGAAGGAAAAGGTTATATCAGGATGATGTGGAAATTGAAATGATGTGGTAACAGCCGAGGACTAAAACAACCACCTACAGCTGGAAGAATTAAGGAAAGGATTCTCACCTGGAGGCCGCGGAGGGAGCACAGCCTTGCCAACACCTTGAATTCAGCTCAGGGAAAGTAATGTACTTCTGGCTTCCAGAAATGTGAGAGAGTAAACTTTGAGGCCACCAAGTTTATGGTCATTTGTTACAGTGCCACAGGAAACTATTATACTCAGGTAAGGACCCTTCATGATCATTTGAGTGGATCCTAAGGACAGCAAATGAAATTAAGTAGTCACCAGACCACCTGTTTTTGGAGGAGGGCTAAGATTTAGCAGAGTGTGCCACATCACCATCTCTGGTAATTTTGGTTTTGTGACATAAAAACTGATAATAGCTCACCACAAGAAATGCATTGGAGAACATGCAAAGTAGGTCTGCCTCCTTAATGTTTTCCAGAGTTGCCACATTCTTCTTTTAACACATGGATAGCCCATAAGAGACTAAGTTTATCAGACTTTGAACAGTCAGTCAATTAACTATTTGAGTGTATCTCATCTATCATGTACCCGTTAGCCGTTGTGCTTAAGGAATAAGACCTGAACTCAAAAGGCTACATAGTGGAAAAAGGTTTTGACCTTCCAGCATCCTTTCACTCTATTTCAGCTAATATCATCCTGATTTCTATTGAGTTAATTAAATCTCCCAATTTGTGCCATTTTGATGAGACTGAAAATCATAGTACTCTCTCTTCTAAGCAAGGGATGGGCATATGACCAAGCTAGAGACACTAGGCTTACCCTCTGAGGACTTTGACTTTTGAGTAGAGAGACTTAGGGCATGAGAGTTTTTATAGCTCACTGTTTCTTGCATTTATCCTTGAGAAGATGATCAAGTATACCTTCAACCAGAGCTCCAGAGAAGCTCTTGTTACAAGCAATTCCTGAGCCTGAATCTCCAGATTTCCTGCCAATTTTGTGAGCTGCCCAATAACAGAAAATAAACTTTATACTTGCTTAAGTTGGACATCATAAAGTTCTGTTGCTTATAACTAAATAATCTTAAATCTACGGGAAGTTACAAAAATAACTTCTGACATCCTGAGGGTATTCTGTACCTGGAGGAAAGAGAAGGCAGGCACTTTTTAATGGGAAAGTTATAAAAAGAAATGGTAACCTACATATTTATTTGGCTAAGGTGGTCCTTAATCTCTGCAAATATTATTTTGGTTCCGTTGATCTCTGTAGCCTTCCATTCTGATGAGTTCCAAGGTGCTTTCAATTATGCAATCTAACATATATACATATCTACCTCTTTTTAAAACTACATAGTTGATCTTATTTCATTTGGTATTTTTACTGATCAATATATGTGTGGATATTTCAGGAGCGTTTCCACTAAAGAAAATTTCAAATGGCAGAGATAAACAAATTAGTTTGATAATATTTATTCTTTTAGATGTTATTTATGTTGGCAGTAAGTGGATACTTTAAAAATAATTTTTTTAAGAATTTGTGTATAAGTGGATCCCTGCAGTTTAAAGCCATATTGTTTAAAGGTAACTGTAGTTGCCCTTAAAACATGTAAAACTTAGTAAATTTTATTACTAACAGTTTACATTTGTGATATAATTGATTTATAACATGCCAAATTTAAATCAGTAAAATTTTTATTCTAATTACTTATAGGAATTTTGAAAATTATCTGTTATAAAGTATCAAAAATTAAATACATCTGCATGCATGACTATTTTGTCATTAAGGTTATTAGAGCTCATGGAAATAACAAATTTAATTCTGGGAAAATTTTTAAATGAAAAAAAGTAATGTCAACTTAAAGAAAAGTTGTAAGTTCATATTTCCTTAAGATAGTGTTTCAGATTTCCTACATTAATATATCATGATTTTTCTGAAACAAATACTTGTATTGTCAGTTACTAATGAATTTAAAACTCTTTGAAGGTACCCCTCTCCTCCAGGGGAGTGGGTGTAGGTATGGCCATGGCCCTTTAGATGGCGAAGTTCTTCTCTGAGGTATATTGCCAGCCAAAATTGCCAGGAAGCTATCTCCTGGGTGCTTGAAAAACTGTCCGTAGGGAAGCAAATTTGCTGGGAAGCTAATTTGCTGGGAAGCTAATTTGCTGGGAAGCTGCCTTCTGAAGCTCCAGAGGAAGGTGCCCAAGGGGATGTGACATTCAGCAGAACTCACTGGGGAGAGGGGACACTACTAGGTGCCCATGCACTGCTGGATATTGTGCAGCCTAGGAGCAGTTACAGAAAACCGCATTGGAACAAAACCTATTTTTCCATCAGGGTTCTCTGGAGCCATCTGCTGACAACACTTAACATTGTGTCATCTGAGAAAAGAAAAATGTTTACAGAGGACAGTTCCAGTATCATCAACAGGGCAATGGAAGGTGGATTTGAAGATGAGAGGCAATCAATTGACAGTTGGCACAAGGTAAGTGAGATTGCTTTCTTTTTCCTAAGTGAAAGCAAGAGATTTCACAAGACTTAGAATCATGGATTTATCTAATAAGGGAAATCAGTCTTTGAGTAGAATGTTATATAGGGCTTCCAATAGATGTTTGATCTGCAAAAACAAGAGAATAGTTGAAGTTTAGTTTTTGGAATATTCCTTTGAAATAAGCAGTGAAAGTACTGAAATTTTCAGTTTCAGCCTGTGAAAATGCTCCATTGGAAAATTTTTTTTTTTTTAATAAAAGAGACAGCCTGCCCACAAACAATCTATCCCCTAAGGGAAAAATCTGTGGTCTCTTAAAAATTGAGTTCAGATTGTATTTGCATGGTTAGGGCCAAGCTGATTTTTATGTACTGCTGAATCATCTAAGACATGGAATTGTATTGCATCCAACGTGATTGGATGGGAGTAAACAGGCCATGGCCTGAGGTTGCATGTACAACACATCGTAAACTGTAAAGTAGTACATAAAAGCTGTTCCAGAAGGATTTCTGTTTCAACTCTGCTTTTTCTAATGTCACTTAATTCCCATAAAATTTTTCCAACTCTGCTAGAAGAAGTGGTCTTTAAAAGCTGTTGAAGTGACGTGGCAGGGTTCAACAGGTGGTCCAATTTACAATTTACTCTTTATAGCTCTCTGTGACTATCAGTGTTTACTATAAAATAACAGATTCTAGATATCATCTATTGGAAAACTAACTCCTTCCCAAGTGGGTCTGAACATTAGCAGAACTTCAGATTGCTGCTACCCTCCAGGCATTTCTCCAGAAATCCTGGCATTTCATACTACCCTTGTAATGGTCTGAATCCTGTTGTCCAGAGTTTGATTTACAGTGGATGTAGAACCGATCAGAGAAAAACTAAATGAGGGCAAAGGTTTGGTATTTCCCAAGATATTACACAGAAATATGTCCAAGTCCTAAAAAATCAGAAAGAACATTTTATACAGTTGAGCTTATTTTTGTGCTGATTTCTAGAGTTTAGCTACTAACCTAAGTATTAACCATATCTCAAAATTAAATTATAAAGGTTTAAAAGTTTCCAAACAGAATTACTAAGTTTTCAATCGTGTGCAATCAATTGCAATTTAAGCAGAAAGGGAAGTACAGCATGAGTAAAGGTAAAGTGTTTGCATCTCATATTTCCATCTAAACTGTATAGCTGAAAGGGTAGCTATCTCAGATACCAGAAAGTAGAGCATGACCCGCTTAGCACATACTGTTTTTGTAAAGTTTCTATAATAGTGTTGTTATCTAATTAAGGAGTGAGAGCCTCCCCTCTCCTTAAATTAATTTTCCTTAAACTCCTCATCTCTTAATGACTATAAATACCGGTTTAATTTTGCTTGCAAGTAATCTTCTGCTTCCTACATTTTTGTGGTTTACTAATTTGGAAAGAATTATAATCAGTGTACTCTAATTCGTATAATTCTGCAATAGTACACAGAGTTCATGGTAGAAAAGCTCCATTTTCTGTGTTTGAGGCAATTTTCAAGAACTCATATTCACAGCGCAGTTGGTTTTATTTATTTTATAAGAGAAGAAACACTTCTTTACAAATATAACAATGTTAGTGCTGCTGCATAAGAGAAAAACTTCCTTCCCTCCTTCTTTCCTTCCTTCCTTCCTTCCTTCCTTCCTTCCTTCCTTCCTTCCTTCCTTCCTTCCTTCTTTCTTCTTTTCCTTCTTTCTTTCTTTCTTTCTTTGGTTTTATATTCAAATTGATACCCTCCCCCTTTTTTGTCTTAATAGGGCTCATCCCTGAGATTCACAAACCTCCAAATGAAACCAATAAAAGTAGAGAGTGATAAATTTATCTTTTTATATTTGTTTAAAAGGAAAAGTTAGTCATCAACCTTTTTTTTTTTTTGAGCTTATAAACCAGGTGAAAGATACGATGTTAAGATAAACGACCATGCATTTGAAGAGGTCCTTTGGTTTTGAAACCCTAGTGGGGACTGCCAACCCTTGCTTTTAAGAGTGGAGAAGTTTATAAAAACTTTTACAGTCTTATTTCAGAGGGGGAAAAATTCTTCAAAAAGCTTTGTATTGCTTCTAAACCAAGACATTAAGTCATAAATAAAGACTCAATAAAATTTGACTATAAAAAGAGATAAAGAAGAAACAGCATTTGCAGTGAAATGGTATCTTAAAGATAGTCAATTTCAGTAAAATAATTTGGCGTTTCTTTTTCAAGGAACTAGATACTGAGAACTCCTTAACAATAGAAAGAAGTTCAGAGCAAATAGGAAATTGATTATTTAACTTAAAGTTTGATGGGCTACTTGTCTTTTGTGATAAGTTGATAATGATTTGAGTTGGCCAGATATTTGGCCAAACATTATTTCTAAGTGTGTCTGTGAAAGTAGATCTAGGTGACATTAGCATTTGAATCAGTGGACCCAGTAAAGAGGATTGCCCTCCTGATGAGGATGAGCATCACCCTTTGAAAGGAACACAATAGATGGAAGAAGGGAGAATTTGCCCTTTTAGTATGAACCCCCGTCTGTAACTCAGTTGACAATGGTTTGATAACAATTTGTGTAGATAAAGTGAAACATAGATACTTTATTACCCTGATTCTTAATTTTTAACATATTCCATCTGATTTTGTAAAACCCATCATTAATTATAATCATTAACTTAACGGTTGTTGGTATTGGATGATTGTTTTCACAAATATATTTCATTAAATATGAGTTATAATTCATGAAGTCTATTTTAATCGAGCTACCCACTTCTCTGAGAAACTAACAGTTAAAGTAAATCTGCAAAGTAAGAATTATATTAAATTTCTTGTCAGATAATTCCAATATCTGTGCCATCTAATGATTGTTTTTCTCATTCAAGTTAAGATTTTCCTAGTTCTTGGTATGAAGAGTGATTTGTAATTATATCCTGGACATTCTGAGTATTATGTTATGAAACTGGATCTTGTATAAGTCTTTCGTTTTATCAGGCCTCCTCCGAAACTGGTGAGGGATGTGGGAGCTTCCCTTCATTATTGATAGGAGAGGGTGTAAATCCAGGTTTCCCATCAGGCCTCTCTTACACTATGATGTGGGTGGGGTGGTTGTTGAGGGATACTTCACTACTTCTAGGTGGGGGTGAGTATTCAGGCTTTCCACTAGGCCTTCACTGACACCTCTCTGGAGAGAATGCCTGTTTATTGCTTTCTTGTGGCCTCCACTGAAGTGTAGGACAAGGTAGGAGTGTCCTCCTTCCCTCTGGGCAGTACTGAAAGCACTAACTCGCTGCTAGGCCTCATCTGACCCCACTGAAGCATGGAGGAGAAGGGGTGCTTTATTACCACAGTTTGAGGGTAGGAGTCTGGATTCCTCATTCGTATCCACTGACACCTGCAGTGTAGGGTGGGATTCATTGATGCTTGATGGAGATGGACTCCCCAGCTCCTCACTGAGTCTTCTCTAATACCACACGAGCAGGTGCAGAGCAAGGAGGGGGAAGCTACGGGGTCAAGATGGAAGTCTAGGCTTCCCACTCAGCCTTTGCTGATCCGGGGGTGAGATGGATTTGGCACAAAGCGGCAGATCTTTTCCTGTGGTGTTTGTTTGCAGTTGACTTGTTATTGTCTAGGCTGCCCCTTTCATGGTCCTTTGGGTAGAGAAAAATAGACTCTTTTTGAGACCCATTAGCATTTCCTGCTTACAGCCTTTTTCAGCTCCATTTCTTTGTTTTAGGAGGCAGAAAGAACACCCAGGAATCTCACCGTGGTGTCATTTCTTGGGTCCATAGTCCTCAACCAGTCTATTCTCTACCATTCAGTGCCTTCTGTTGTTTTTTTTTTTAAATATATTTTGTCCAGGACATTTAGCTGTTCTAGATGGAAGAAATAGGGAAAAGTGCCTCTCCTTCATCTTTCCAAACTGAGGATAATTTTTGGTGATAAAAAGTAAAGATATTGAATGAAAAACAAAACCTTGAGCTACATGGGAGTTGGATAAAAAGAAGTTACTAAGAAAGCCAAAGAAAGTGGGAGAGGAGAGACAGATAGGGATTAATTTGACTGAATATGGCCAAACCGCACTTCGGCTGTTGCAACCAGCATGTTCCCACAATGGTCTTTCCCACCATGGCCATGCTGTCCACAAATATGCAGACTTGCCCCTCTGTTCTCTCCCAGGACAATGGGACATGAGTACTCAAATCTTTGGAGAGAAACTGGCTGAAGCAATAGTAGTGGTTCATTGAACAATTCTCCAGGATGCTTGCTTAAGTGCTGGGTGGGTCCGACACCACTGTGACTGCCTGCTTGCATGGTTATGCAATAAACAAGTATTGCTTATTTTCTTTTTTCTCTACCCATATGTAAACTTGACTTCTCTCATTATGGTTTCAGGTAAAAGCAGTGCAAAGCTTGGTGTTGCCAGAAATTTCATTTAAGACAGAAATTTGTGGTTTTACCACATTTATGAGCCTTGAGATTTTATTTTAACCCACAGCTTGAAATCTCAAAATATCCCAACTCATGCAAATCAAGTTGTTTTTGGAAGAAAGTAGTTCTCCAGAAATCAAAAACTCTCCTATCCTTCAGTCCTCCCATGTTCCATCATTGAAGTAACAATTCCCATATTTATTACATGCGAATCATATCTGATTTTCATTTCTCACTCTCCCAGGTTAGCCAGCTGGAGTGAGATTTCGTACAATATGGATTGACATTTAAAACCAAGATAGAATCACACTGAGAAACCAGTAAAAAAAATTATTTTAGGAAAGTTATCACCCAACGTATCACCTGGGGCCAGTGTTGGAATTTACTCTGCATATTTAATCAGGAAACTATAATTTATCCAAGCATGTGTCAACTGTACAGTTTGAATATGTGCTCCTTTATTCCAGTTTAAGGAGTGAGGCAGGCCCTACAAGAATTTGAGGCAGTTGGCGATCTTACTAGATATTTTCTTAGATATTTGAGTCGTACATCACAAAACCTGTGAGTACTTTCTGCAGAGGGTTGGGAACTGTTTCTCAAGTCAGTAACTGAACTTGAAGAGCCCATGGCACTAACTGCTTTCTAAAAGCAATGTAAGGGGAACTACACTCATCTTTTTACATATCAGCACAGCTAGATGTTTCCAGGGACACAAGAGCAATTTCATGAAGATGTTTGTGGAGAATTACAGAACCTTGCTATGGTCTCTGTTTCAGTTTAACATCCATCTCAATATGTGTCATGCTTTAAGAAAGGGGTACCTCCATCGGATATTTGCATCTTGGGAGAAAGTAGAGATACTTGGTCATTCACTATAAGTATTTGTACTTCTGGAAACTTCAATACATAAAATGTGAATGGCATATAAAGCGGATATTCAATAAACATTTGTGTATTGACCAAATTCCTCACTCTCAAAAATATTAATCATTTTCAAGTATTATAGTTTCTTAAATTCTGGGTAGGACTCAAGCTAATTACTGAAACCCTATGCGGTAATGCAACTCTTAGTATTGATTTGTTTGACAGATGACTGCAAATGCCATGGGGGTAATATTTGGAAATACTAACAGAGACTCCCTGACCTTTGCTTTTCTGTTGTACTTTTTGCTCTTTTCTCAATCAGATAGAGCATTATTTATTTTCTTGCTTATTTCCAAAATATTCAATTAATGATATTTTAATCTCTTCAATATGGTTTTAAAAAAGGAATATTTGATGAGTAACACAAAACTCTGCCTGATCACCAAAATAATAAGATTCCTGGAGTTGGGGGAGAGAGAGAAGTAAGATAGAGAAGCAATGAGTGGCTAAATAATGGAAGGTCTTTAGAAAAGGGAGACGGCCCATCTCCTGGATGAACTCAGGGCATCATTCAAATACTTCAGATAGATTTGGGGAATTGGAGAGCAAGTGGTGCTATATGCCTTTCTCCAAGTACACTTCATGGAGGCATCAATATCACAGAAGAGAAACCACTGTTTAACATATCTAGTCAGATGGGTCTGTGTATTATTAGTTAAGATACACTAGCCTGTGGTAAGAAATAAACATAATCTAGTAATGACTAGACAGAAACAGAATTGTATTTCTTGATCAATAAATATAGTCTCAATGGATGTTCCAGATTATGACTTTCATTTCAGGAAGCAAGGTCTTTTCCAACTTGTATAGCTTTTATCTCTGCAGCCTCTAGGGCCACATTTGCTGTGTTACAACAACAGAAGAGGAAAGGCATGTGTGTGGAAGGTTTGGGGGCCAGGGTGAAAGTGACCCATATGATTTCTGCTTATATTTCATTACTTAAAACTCAGTTTCATGGCCCAACAAATAAAGATGGAATATTGGCCCAGAAAAAGGACAAAATTGATTTAGATGGACAAATATCTTTGCTCAACTTACAATAATGCACACTTTCCTCACACCCTTGGTTGGTACATAAAAAATACAAATATCCTCTATAACCAAGAGGAGCAAGGAAGTAGTGAGGGATCATTGATAGCTTCTCATCCTGTAAGTCTCTGTGACTTGTATGATAAGGAGCAGCAGAATGATTTTATATACCCTAAAAGGAAATGGGATGTAACCTAGAGAGAGCATACATGAAGGAGCCTTTTGGATGGAAGGGACCAATAGCTGAATAGTGACCTGTTTGGACAGAAATCCATGAACTAAGATGAATTATGAATTATCTGCTGATCTCAGGAGATGATAGTGTGTACAGATTACAACACACAGGCCAGATGCTCAGCAACTCCCACCCACCTCAACATTTGAAACCTAGTGACAAGACAAATGACTATTTAATGGATATTAAATTTTTGTGATTGACTGGAAACATTATAGAAAATAAACTGAGTAATAGAAAAATAAAGTTGCATTTTGTACACATCTGAATTTTTATACTGTATTTTATATTTATATTCTGTATTTTATATTTGTGCATACCTGAATATTGATACTGTATTTTATACCTACTACATGTATTAATTATTTAAATCATATTGCAAACAAAATTAAGGATCTGTTAAATGTTCTGTGAATATACTAGTTTTTTCAAATGCTCTCATTGGCTTTTGAAAAACTTAACTGACATAAATAGCTCTGAAAATTTATATACAGTAGTCATATACATTTAAGTACATGCTTTATTGCATAATGGATTAGAATGTAGGCTATTATGTTCTATTCAAGTTCAATTCCTAGGCCTACTATGGAAGAACTTTGTGACTGTGGGCCAGTTATGATATCTTTCCGCGCTCCTGTTTTCTCATTTGTAAAATGACAACACTGAAGCACCAACTCTTAGGATTGTTGTGAGAACTGAATGAGGTGGTACATTGACAGCACAGTGCCTAGTGGAGAGGATGTATCCTGTAATGCTGTAATTATTTGTACTCTGAAGATACATGTGAGCTCAGCTACTTCCTGGAATGCTTTCATTACCACCTCCCATTCCCACCTCAGGCTTTTTCTCCACTGAAATTGTTCCTATTCATCCACTCTCATAAACACATATCATATAGTACCTTCTTTTCAAAATGACAACCATTCTCTCATGTCTTTTGGTAAAACACTTTCTGGCTATCTTATCAGAAATAATGATGTTGATGAAACAAGAATTGCAAATGTTTTTGTTTTAGTCGCTGTGGTTTTTAAGTATGTCAGCATGACTCCTCTAACTCCCCAATATTCTAAGTGTGTTTTAAGGTCTGAATTTTATGGATGAGAAAACAAACTCTAAGAAAGTAAGTAACTTGTCCAACATTATAGTGCTGATAAACAATGAATCTAGAATGAAAATCTAGTTTATTTGGTTTTTATTTATCCAATTACTTTGCTATTATTTCTTACCTGAATGTCTCTTCATTGAACCTGTAAGCCCTTGGGTATTAGGAGGCATATTACTCATCTTTGAGTCTCACATGCCTAAGGCAAAAGAGATTGAGTAACCATGAAACTAATTTATATAATATCTATTATCTCGAAGAACTTTTTGTCAATTGTGTATCTTCATCGATTATGTATACATGTGAATGTGTGCATATGGGAATCCTGGTCAGGAGAAAGACCTTTTATCAGTAGACTCGTATAGTTCCTACTGGACTATATTAGTTATATGATTATTAGTTATATTAAATATAGTTCCTAATAGGTTATATTATTTATATGATTATCAGTTATGTTAAAAACAAAACCTTTATATTTTTTCATAACTTATTTTTTCATCTGTAAAATAGGATCTGGGTATTGCCAAAGGATAAGACCATTACTTAATAGCTGCAACCTAAGTGCCAAAATTACAACGTAAGCAAGGGAGAGCCCTGATGATTGGGCATTATATTATAGAGCGAAGTAGAATAACAGACTTTATGAAGATATTGTTTTGGGTTGAGATGGTTATAGAAGAAGGAGTGGGTTAAAGTCAATCTTAAAAGCATGTTTTGGGTTGCTAATAGAAGCAGAAGTTGGGTGATGGCATTCTTAGAGCCTGCTTTGTCTGGGTTACAAAGATATGTTCACTGAAGTGAATTAGTACTGATCAAATAGACAGATTAAAACTAATTCTGATGTTACTATTGCGATATAATGGTCATTAATAGATTAGATAGGTTTAAAACCAGTTCTGGTGGTTATGTATTCCCATGACTATAGAATAATCAGTATTTCCTTTGGAGTCTGGAGTCTTTTTATTCTTTAACCCTCTTTCCATCCTTCTTAAGTCAAAGCTGCAGAAGGAAATACTAAGGACCAACAGGTCCTCCCATTGTTGTTTATTTGTCTTAAAGTTAAGACATTAAAACATTTTAGATTCTAGAAAATAGAGTCTAAAACAATTAAAATGAATAGTTCTATAGAGGAGACTGGTAGGCTCTTTTGAGCATGTTTTTCCAATTTTGACCAACAAAACAAGTCTCAGTGATTTTCTGTATCTATTTTATTCAAGGTGTTGTTTTTCTTTTAAATAGACTTTATTGAGAAATAATCTATATATGATAAATTACACTTACATTAAGTATACAATTTTATGAGTTTTGACATATATACTCATGCAAACACCAACCCAATCAAGATATAGAATATTTTCATCATCCAAAAAAGTTTCCTCCTGTGTCTTTACAGTTCATTTCTCCCTACCCACCCCCAACTTCAGGCAATCGCTGATCTGCTTTTTGCCACTATGGTTGAGTTTTGCCTTTTCTAGAATTTCATGTGAATGGGATCATATGATATGTATACTTTGATGTTTGGGTTCTTTTGAAAGCATAGTATTTTGAGATTCATCCATGTTGTTGTCCATATTAGATATCGAGTAGTGGTCTTATCCTTTGGCAATCCCCAAATCCTATTTTACAGAAGGAAAAAATAAGACATGAAAAGATAATGCATATACCATTATTTGTTTATCCATTCAAACAGTTGGTGAGAATTTAGATTGCTTCAAGCTGTTAGTTTCAATAAAACTGTTATAAATTTATATTTACAAGTTTTTTTGACATCTGTTTTATATTTATTATTTAATAACTTGGTGAGTATGTTTAAGTTTATAAAAAATTGCCAAATATTTCTGCAAAATTGTACAATGTTACACATTACCAGAAATTTTTGAGACATTCATTGTTCTACATCTTTGTCAACACTTGGTGCCATCTGCTTTTTCAATTTTACCTATTTTATAGGGTATGTAGTGATATCAGTTCATAGTTTCAATTTGTATTTCTTTGATGATTAATCATATTGAGCATCTGTTTATGTGTTTATTCACTACACATATATCTTTATTTTTGAAATATTTATTCAAAATTATGCTTTTTAAAATATTTTATTTTATTATTAAGTTATAACAGTTCTTTATATATTCAGAATACATATGCTTTTCCAGATACGTAAATTGCAGATCTTTTTTCTTAGACTATGACTTGCATTTTCATTTTCATAATGGTGTGCTTCTAAGAGCAAATACTTTTAATTTTGATGAGATCTTTTTATGTTTTTATCTATGACCCATTTTAAGTTTTTTTTTTGCATAGTATAATGTGTATATTGAGGATAGTTTGACATCTATTTGTTTCAGCACTGCTTGTTAAAAAGAATATCTTTTCTGTATTGATACCTTTCTTGCAAATCAATCAATCAGTTATATATATGTGGGTCTATTTGTAGACTTTTTAGTTTATTACATTGATCTATTTATGTTTTTACTCTCAATACAACACTGTCTTAATTACTGTAGCTTTCTCATAAGTCGAAATCAGATAGTTTAAAAGCCTTTCAAATTTGTCTTTTTTTAAAAAAACTGTTTTGGCTGTTCTACATTATTTATATTTTAATACAAATTTTAGAATTTTTTCTACTTCCCACTTCAAGTCATTTTGGATTTTATTTGGTATTATATTGGATCTATATACCAATTTGGAAAAAATTAACTTTTTAGCAACATTTATTTTTTCAATCTATGAACATAGTATATATTCAGTTAGGACTTCTTTGATTTCTCACATTAGTGTTCTACAGTTTTTAATGTTTGAGCTTTGCTCATGTGTTGTTATTTCTGAAATGGTGTTTCTTGGTGATAAGTACTTCATAATGTATTGTTATGTAGTTTAATGTGATAGATAATTTATTTTCTCAAAATTAAAATGCTGCTTATGCGAATGTAATTCTGACCCCTATCATATATTAAAAAATATTTAGCATGTCTCTATTTTCATGTACTGCACAATAAATAAATTCTCCCAGGCTTTTTCTCTTTTTCCAAGAAATATTGTTCAAACACATAACTTGATATTGTTTGCCTTTTACTTTGTATGAATGCAACAATTAAGTATTTTGTTTGTTTCTGTTTTCTCATTAGCCTGTACAAGGAAGGTGGTATCATTAGAACTTACGTGTAAAACACTGAGGCACAAAGACCAGAAGGCAATATTGGTGCTCATGCAATTAATAATTTTTAGATTATTGTCATTATGATAAAGCAATTAACAAATAAAACAGTTTTTGAAATATTCTGTAGAACTCACAGGGCCTCTGTTTTTAAGAAACATATTTAGATTGTACTAGTTTCTATAATAGAATGATATAGGATAGTTATCAGTATGGAATAGTTAGTCCTTCCTTGCACTGATCTGATTCTGAAATATATTAAATGCTTGACCCTTATTTAAAGCGATGTGACTTATAATATAAAAATTACTCAGAAATTGAGAAAAATATAGAAAAAATAATACCACTTTTATAATTTTCTTTTTATCACAATTTCTCAGCATTTTTAACCATAAAATTTCTTTGAGCTGAATGAATTTGAGCCATTGCCATCATTTACTTAGGAAAATTGCTTATGTGTTTCTGCTTCCTCATTTGTAAAATAAACAATAAAATGTGACTCAAAAGATACTTGTATATAGAAGATGCCAGAAATATTAGTTTCCTTCTTTCCTTGATACCAGTGCGTAAGTAATAGAAAAAATGCTTTAGCTAATTTTGATTAGAAGCAATCATGATTTTGTCTCTACAGATTCATGATTGGATACATCTTAAAGTTTCATGTGTATTTTTAAAAATTATTTGAAAGCATTAATTCAATGGCATAATAGGAAAATCTCACAGATATGAGACCTATTTTTTGATATTCCACACTTTGATACACTTTTCCATTTAACCCACTTAACTGAGAAAGATTGCATGAGTAGATGCTGAAGATTTTCTCTCTTTCATATAGAGTTAACATTGATTGGAAATAAGTGCTTCAGAGTAGTATGGATGATGTAGTGTAAGCTAGAATAGTAATCACTTAACCATGGCATAAATTCAATTATAATTGTGTCATATAGTATAAGGTATAATTAGGCAAAAATTAGGTTATGATTTTAGTTTATATAATTATTGTAGTAAAAGATATTTATTATAATGTTTAAGTACAGTGATTGCTTTTTTCTGTTTTTTTGTATTCTGATTCATTGTTGTAGTTTCTACTTCCTATAATTGGTTTTCTGCCCCCTGCCCCCTTTTAAAGTCATAAACACACATTTTCATGCAATTTTCACATAATTTTATTTTCCATGAAAGAGCAAACAGCTTAGCAAGGAAAAGGCAACTACAACATCAAACTTTAGATGGTGTGTAACAGGGCACTCCCTTTCAGCTCTGCTTTCTCTTCAGGTTGCTTAAACTCTTCCTGAAAACAATTTTGTGTCAATATACCCATATAATATGGACACTGTCCGTGTTGAAAATATTAAAGCCTTAATTTAGTTAAGGGAATAAACTCCTTAAGTAGTTAGGAGAATAAAACAAGATGATATATCTGATCATATTATTATTAATATTCAGAATGAAAACCAATAATTAAATAGCATTTTGTAGCCTTTGATCAAGAAAAGAGGTAGATAAGTTGAAAGCATTTGTGTTACATTTCCAAGCTTCCTCAGATATGGTTCTTAACTCCTACTGAAATACAGTGTTCTACGTTAGAACTGCCAACACAGATAAAGATATGTATTTTAAGCTGCTGATTTGCTAGAGTCATTAAAAGTTCTTGAGTTTAAAAAATGACAAAGAAAATTACGTAATAAAAACTAATAGGTATTATCAAGTTAAAAATAATAGCTACTTTTTTTAATGGCATCTTTTTAAAAGTCTTATTTTTTTTACCACAGTTTTCAATACATTACTACAAACTATAAATACCGGAAACACAGCATGAAATATGTTCTTTGGTTTTTTTCCTGAAATTCTAAGCATACCCGAGTAAACATTTTTTCTCTTTCTAAAATCATTTGACAGAACACAATCTATTGTGTTCTGATTTACTTCATTTTATTCTATTATTATAACCTTGGTTTTAGAAGTTATTTGATATCTAAGAACTAATGTCTCTTAAAAAGCTCTTTTACTTGTTATTTGATAATATATTTTCCTATTGAGTAAAACTTCAAAACTCTGACTGAAGGACATTTGCATTAAGACTTAAAAATTATTAGGTTCCTATTCAAACATAGAAAAATAAATTATGAGGTCAGACATTATTTTGTTATTCATTTGGTAATTATAATACATCAAATTAATTCAGCCTTTATTTGGATTTTAAAGTAATTTTGGAAGTATTCTTTTTTTAATAAATCTGCACATTCACTTTTTTTTTTGTTGGGATTATAGACATTTTGTGACAAAGAAATGAAAGCATTGACCTATTTGTGGTCACATAGTTCTGATTAGTGGAAAAGAGTGACCAGGTCCTCTGATTCTCAACTCCTTTCTTTCCACAAGACTTCACTGCCAAGTCCAACTTCCATTCATTTTTGTTGCATGATTTCCTTTTTATGTCCCCAAGAAAGCAAGAATAATGCAACTCTCTGTGTTTTTGCAGCTGAGATAAGTGAAGTAAAGGGGTCACCAGGGTCGAGATGACAGCAAAACTTTTAGCACTCTGCTCATCAGGCTGCTGCTGAACTCTCCCCATTCTGCTGCCTTTGAAAATACACTTCTTGCAAGTAACCCCTTCCATTCCACGTTTCCAAGATCTGGTCAAGCTTAATAAACAGAAAAGACTCATTAGCTTCATAAGAGCAGTTTGCAAAGGATAATAAGAGAAAACGATGTGCATTAACATGCATCCTATGGGTGTTCAGGACATGGTGACAGAGACTGAAATAATCACAGTAGTTAATAATTATCTACACAGATGAGAGAGATAACTAGTGGATAAGTGGGTAATTAGTGGTTACCCCATTTTCCATTGTCCGAACTATTGGTAAGAATGGTTTCATAAATACAACAATCACTTTCAACTCCAAAACTGTATTGATAGAAAGTATTTTTATAAAACTAATGAAAATCAGAACATGTTGACAGAACTGACTTATTTAGAACAAACACTACAAAAACATTCAAAAGACATGTGCTATTCTTAAACAAAACTTCAGGCAAAATATAAACTGGAAATCATCAAAATTTAAAAAAAGTGTTAAGAAATTTCTTTTCCAAGATTATACCATTAAAATATGTTTGCCTAATAGAATCCCTGATGATAAAATTAGAATATACCATATATCATTGTATTAATTAAAGAAATTATGTTTTACAAACATACTAACAAATCTTAATAACTAAACACACAAATGCAATATCCAATGCAATTGAAGTTCTATAACTTTTATCTTATGCACTTTGTTTAATAAAGTTTTAACAAAAGTATTGCTTTTACAAAGAACAACATTTTTATATAGATTCATGGTACTTTACAATTTAATTTTTTCCACATGTAATATTTTATTTACTGAACTAATAGAATTTAAGTAATGTAGAAAATGAGTTTATGAAATTCACTGCATGGTTCAAGAAAAAGCTAACTTCTCTCCTTCCTGCTCCCCCATCCATATACTTTTGTTCAAATCATTCAAATAAAAAATATTCGGGCTGGACTGAAGTAAAGAAGACAGGTAGAATGGGTGAGGCTGACGACAAGCAGCCTCTGTCTCAGCATCATCCCACAACATTGAACTTTGCATACTGTACTTCATTCAGATAAATGCCCCAAAGTGCAATTGCTAGTTTGTATGGTAGTTACAGTTTAGTTTCATAAGAAACTACCAAGTTTTAAAGAGTGACTATATCATTTTACATTTCCACCAGAAATAGATGAGTGATGGTTTCCAAAATCCTCATCGACATTTGATGTCACTGTTTTTTTATTTTAGCCATTCTAATAGCTATGTTGTGACAACTCATTTTAGTTTTAAATTTAATTTCCCTAATGGTTAATGATGTTTAACATCTTTTCATGAGCTTATTTGCCGTCTGTGTATGCTTTTCAGTGAAATGTCTGTTCATGCCTTTTGTGCATTTTCTAATTGGTTTGTTTTATTACTGTTAAGTTTGAGAGTTATTTATGTATTCTAGATATTAATCTTTTATTGGATATGTGTTTTGCAAATATTTCCACTCAATAATTTTTGTACAAGTATTTTTGTGGACATATGTTTTTATTTATTTTGGACATATACTTAGGACTGAAATTACTGGGTCTTATAGTAACTCTAAATTTAATATTTTGAGGCATTGACAAAAAATTCCAAAGTGGCTGTACCATTTTTTAATTCTAACCAGCAAATTTCTTAATATTTTCATCAATACTTGTTATTTACTGTTTTTTTTTTCCATGACAGCCATCCTAGTGAATGAGAAGTACTATTTCATGTTTTTTATTTGCATATTCCTATGGCTTATTATTTTGAGCATATTTTCATGTGATTTGATCATTTGTGTATTTTTTAGAGAAATGTCTCTTCAGAACATTTGTCCATTTTCTGCTTGGACTATTTGTCTCCTTATTATTGAGTTGTGACGGTTCTTTATATATTTTGGATACAATCCTCTTATCAGATATATAATTTACAAATATTTTCTCCCATTCCATGGGTTATTTTTTTCTTTCTTGATATAATTTGTAGCATGGAAGTTTTCAATTTTGATAAAGTCCAGTTTATCTAATATTTCTTGATCTCTTGTGCTTTGGTGTCATACCTCTAAAGGCTTTGCCTAATCCAAGATCATAAATGTTTATGCCTATGTTTCCTTCTAAGGGTTTTGTAGTTTAACTCATATTTAGGTCCATGATTATTTTGAGTTCACTTTTATGTGTGGTATAAAGAAGGGTTCCAACTTCATTTCTTTTTCTTTTTTTGCATATGGATATCCATCCAGCTTTTCCAGAAATATTTGTTGAAAAGATTGTTTTTCTCCATTGAATGGTCTTGGCACCCTTGTTGAAAAATCAATGAACTATAAATATCAGACCTTATTTCTGGACTCTCAATTCTATTCCATTGATCTATATGTCTACCCTTAAGCCAGTACCATCTTGATTACTGTAGTTTTAAAGTAAGGGTTAAAATCAGAAAGTGCAGTTCCTCCAACTTTGTTCTCCTTTTTCAAGATTGTTTTGGATATTCTGAATTCCTTTTAGTTTTACATAAAATCTATGATCAGCTTGTCAAATTACAAATAATAATAATTGTTATTATTATATTTTATTATTAATTATTATAATAAATTATATTATTAATTATTAATACAATAATAATAATAAAACAACTGAGATGTTGATAGAGTTTGTATTGAATCTGTAGATCAATTTTCAGAGTATTGCCATCTTAACAATATTAAGTCTTTGTCAACTGATTTTTGACAAATGTACCAAGGTAATCCAACTGGAAAAGTCTGGTCTTCTCAATAAATGGTGCTGGATCATAGACCTGAATGCTATTAAACCTCTAGAAAACTGTAAAACCTCTAAAATAAAACATAAATGAGAAAAGACCTTAGGTTAAGCAAAGAAGTCCTAGATATCACATCAAAAGTATAATTCATAATAAAGAAAATTTGATAACTTGGACGTGAACAAAGTTAAATGAACTTTAAATGATACCATTAAGAAAGCTGAAAAAACAAACACATGGAAGTACTAATATGGATATTGACTATCTGTTTTCTCTAATGGATACTTTTTTATTCATTTAGTATCTCTGAATCGAAAAAGAGAGCTGGCTCTTTTGTAATGCTGGTTCCTTTTTTTAAGTGTAAATTTTTTTTATACTCATATCAGAATTTATTACAATTTTACTTTTTTAGCTTTAATGAAAGCAAATTCATCAATAAATTTTCAAAATCTGTTTCTTTTGCTGTTCTTTAAACTCCCATTATTCTGTGTTTTAGTCATTGACATATTTCAATTAATCCTGCACCTGTATATTAGTTGACTCTTTCTTGCCCATAAGTCCCCTTAACACAGATTAGTTTAATATTAATGTTTAAGCAATGTTTAACACAACTAGACCCTTATAATAATAAATCTATCTTGTTATCTTCTCATTTGTAATGATGGGCATAGTTTAAGCAGGAAGTGTTATCACCATGTTCAGATAGGATTAAAAAGGCCAGTTTTTACAGATGACTATTATGCTTTGGATTGTAACTATAGTCTTTCACCAAATGCATGTCACCAAAGTCACTATCCGTATGTCCACAATTACAACATGCCTCCTGGGCACATATTTTGCCTGTAGGCTTTGCTTAAAAATACAGCTCATAAAATTTCATATGGCTACAGAATATTCATTTCTGTTGGCAGCAGTGATTTTCCACCTATTATGTATTGCTTATGACTGAGTTTCAGTAAATCACTACACATTTTTTTCCTCTCTAGTTACACTTACCCATTTTTACCCTCAATGCTATAAGTTATAGTTATTGTACTGCCAACATTTTTACATGTCCAACTCCGTAGTTTTAACTTATTTTTTGATGAAAGACTCTTTACTACAGCAGACTAGTAGCAATAATGTTCAAGGATACCGAATGATGTCACAGAGGAAGGGGCTTCAGTATGGCATTTTTCTTTTCAATAAGCAATACGAAATTATATATATATATACATATATATATGTGTGTGTATGTATATGCACACAAACATAAATTATGTATCTTTCATTGTAGTCTTACATTCTTACAATTTAAGATACGTAAATGAAGTAACTTTTTAAAATCTTAGCTAATTTTCACTGGCATTTTCAAATCTTTAATTCTGAATATTATTTCTTCAAAGGCTACACTTACATGGCAAGAGGATGCTATAGCCATGACTTAAGCCAAAGATATAATTCAAAAAAATTTCATAACCAGGTAGCTCCAGGTTACAGTTTATTTGCTATAACTAGGATGATGATGAAAATAATTTTTATGGTGATGATGATGATGATGATGATGATAACCTTTATGATGCTGATGACTTTTGCTGTGGGGGTAGTATGCGCGTGTTGTTCTTGAACGCCTGGAAACTAGTTTTTAGAATTACAAAGGCCAGTACAATATTCTGGAAACATAGCTATAAAATAGACTTTAATCGCCAGAATGAACTATTGTTTCAAATAGTAACATTTTGGATGTGCTTTATATATTTCTCTAATACAGTTAGCTAAGTTAAATTTTCATCAGATACTTTTCTTAAATCAATAGGTGATTCCATCCTACTGGGTCTGATATAAGGTCATTTTATTTCAGAGTGTACCTCAACAGAAAGAGAGGAACAGAGTAAGTTTAGCGGCTATCAGTTTATGATGCTCTGCTGGTAAATTACCTCAGATGATGAGGTTGAAACTTAACTTTCTTTAACCAAGATATATAGTATACAAATATATTTATGGCATCATAATATTTTTATAACTTTAATACTTTGTCTTATTGCAAAAATAGTCATTGTAGAATATTTAGAGAATAAAATTAGGCAAAAAAAAAATTTCTAAAATCACTCAATCTCACTATTCTGAGATAATCACTGTTAACCATGTCTTCTAAATCATTAAAGTTTAAAATTTGCAACCAAATTTCTCTAATAAAACTGAAATTATTGCATATATTTTATTATATTCTACTTAAAAAAAGCCTTTTGTTTAATTCCAGTATCTCTGGACCTCTTTTGTCTTTGGGTAGAGTTTTGGGTATGGTAACCTCTCCAATTTTTCTGGCTTTTCTCTTTCCCTTCTTTATAGAAATGCAGGTCTTAAACTGCAACTAAGTTATGTCTGAGAATTTCCTAGTGGTTACTTCATTTGTTCCTAACGTGTTCTTTTGCATTCCTTGCTGTGCAGTCCCTGGTATTGCCATGTCCAACAGGTACTACCGTATCCCACCAACTGTTGTGGAGTATTACTGTGCCCACCAGGCTTCTCTGTTGCTCCACCAGGCATCACCACTGATGCCATGGGGTTTTGCAGGGCAAATCATGCAGGAAACTCAGTGGCATGGTGGAAAAGCCCGCCTTTGCTCTTTTTATGTTACCATCTGTTAGAAGGATAATAAATGAATACTGCTATACCTCAGTACTGCAAGAGGGAAATAGTAAAATAAATTAATAAAAATAAAATAGTAAAAATAGTAACACAAAATAGTAAAACAGTACAATGCAGCCATTTAAACTGATACTGATAATGACTGTTTTAATACACGATTAAATGGCCAAATCACATGTATCATCTGGCCTAGTGAAGTGAGAGGCACCCATGGCTTCAAGCCCTGGCTCAATACAAGAAAGTGAACAGAACATGCAATGTGATGTGAAGAGGGTGACTATATGAAGACAAGAAAGTGACACAAGATTTGCCTCAATATAGTTCTTTCCCCCAAAAATCTCTGCCTGTCCTCTAACACTGTGGCCCAGGTGTCTCTGAGGACTTTGTCTCATTCTTGACATTTTTCCATCTCCTTTTCTTTGGGAGTGCAATGAGAATATTAGGGGAAACTTGAGTTTCCTTGTAGAGTGTGCCTCAGTTAATGTAGACCTTAAACCTTACCTTAAGAAAAGCTCAGGTGTTGATTTGAAGGTCAAGTTAAATAATATTTTGTTCTCAAGTTCTTGCCACAGATTTCTGCTCAAGATTTTATATAGTTACTCACATTTCTCCTTCTAGGAGACCAGGCTCCTGGTGATAAAGATTATTGTGGTGCTGTTTAAAAATGCATGTCCCAGATTTTTCCCCAGAGAATGGAATACAGAATGTCTGGGTGGGTGTTAAGAAGCATTCCAGGAGACACAAATGATCAGGCAAGTGTAGAAAACATTTTTCTCATGATTTTTATTACCTAACCCTTTTTTTTGTAGGCCTCAGTATACAGCCCTGGTTGGGCTTTAGAATCACCTCAACCTCAGTCCCAGAGATTCTAGTTTAATTGTTCTGAGGAAGGTCCTAGGCATTGGATTAAAACAAAACAAAACAAAACAAACAACAACAACAAAAAAACTTCTTTAGGTAATTCTAATATTCTGTCAGTATTGACACACATTGCCTTAGGAAATGCAAATATCGGATGCTTTGTAGTCATAGCAATTGTTATTCTATGAGTATCTTTTGGGGCATCTAATATGGATTTTCAAACTGTTGAAATTACCTTTAAAATTGAAATTTACTGGACAGATTTGAAGTTCTTTTAAGAAAATAATTTTTTCTTAAAAGTTTTTTGAAATAAATTATTGTTTCCTTCATCCCTCATGTCTAAACATGTCATGAATCAAATTATCTTTGTTTATCTGCTATGCCTCCAGCTTTAAAGGAAAAGTGGTGATGTTTGCTTGTTGTGTTTTCAAGTATGAAACTATGTGATTAGATCCACTTTAGAATTTTTGGGGACAAAAATATGTCTGAAATAGCTGCTATTTAGGTTGCAGAAGCAGCCATAACTTAAAACATGCAAACCCACAATGAGGTGATTTAAGGACTGATTTTTTCCACTTGCTGTTGTTGGGACCAAGTCAAAATTTGTCAGTCTTTGAATGAGCCCTCTGGATGTATTTGCTCTGGCATTGCTAGCCAAACTAAGTCTACCACTCTGGGCAAGAAGCTCACTACATTTATTCTTACTGGTTGACAGTTTTATTTGTGGTCCTTATTTAAAATGGAGAAATTGAGCCCAGCCCTTAAAACTTTGGCTTTGGCAAAACTACTTTTGGACGAGATACAGAAGGTTAAAGGAGAGGCTGAAAATTTTCCTCAATAAACCTTTCCTTTGCAAAGTTGGCAAACTGTATCCTACTAAATGGTGGGCAAATTCAAGCACATTGTTCAATGCCAGCATGAATTCTTTTACCAGTAAGCACACTACTTCCTTGTCACTGACAGTGTCAGTGCTTTTCGGCCACATGTCCCAGAAGAACCTCCTTAAACTTTGAAGTTTTATGAATATCAATCTCTGGCTTTGGTTTACTTGTGAAGAGTATGTGGCTTCATAAGTGCTTGATAGCTGTTTGCAAACCTTTTTCTTCTAAGTACAACATAGAACATTGAGTCAGCAATTAGAAAATGTTAAAGAATAATCTTAAAGTGAACAACTTGTATTTATGAAATGAGAAAAGAAAGTCTCCTAATTTTTACAATTTTCATCCTTGTGTTCCTAGTATATGAATACCAAGGTCAAAATGATTTAAAAAGAAAAAAAAAAAAAACAAGAGGAAATATGTTCACTCATGGATTGAAAGGTTTATCAGAAAGGAGACTGGCAACAAATAGAAAAAGCACTAGAGAAGTAATAAATATTGTACTCTATTAAGCATTATTTTTATGTCTTTATTGGCATATAAAGTGACAATTGAGGAAGGGAGTTTATAAGCGAGACTCAAATTCTTCTGTTCTTTTTCAATAACTCAAAATATGTTCATTTCGGTAACATTCTATAGGTTATGCAAGGTTGACCCTTTTTTCACCAAAACCTGCCTAACATATTTCCAGACCAGTCCAAGAAGAACGTTGGGTATACCAGATGCTTGACAACTGGAAAGTCCAATTCCCATTTCCTGGTCTTAGCAAGATCACTGTGAATCTATCAGCTAGTCCTCAACTTTTTATAGATGTTAACCGGACTCAGCCAAATGCCACCCTGCAAATAACTATTGAAAATATGTGGTCTTGATAAGATTAATTCAATGCTCTACAGATATTTATAATGGGTCCACTTACTATGAGTCAAGCATAGAAGTGATAAGGAATTCCAAGAAATATAAACCCCTAACTATGTATATAAAGAACATCGATGTTAACCTTAACCAGAGATATCATTTTCCTAAGAAATTTTTTTTCACACAAAAGACGTATGAGTGAATTTTACATCTATAAGTAGTTTTCTATTGCTGACAAACTTCCATAAAGTTAATAGTTTAAGTCAGTGCAAATTTATGATCTCACAGTTCCACAGGTCATTATCTAGAATAGCTTAATAGTTTTCTTTGCTTTAAGTCTAAGCTGAAATCAAGGAGTCAGTGACCTGGGCTCTTACCTGGAACCTCTAGGGAAGAATCTACTTCTAAAATCTTCAGGTTGTTGGCAAAATCCAGTTGCTTGTGGTTGTAGAATCATGGTCCCCATTTTCTTGTTGGTCGTCAGCTGGGGTTTGCCCTTATCTCCTAGAGACATGTCTCAGATCTATGCACGTGGGCCCTTACATGTCAGAGCCAGTAACATGTGCAGTCATTCTTTAACCACTTGGAATATCTCTGACTTCCTCTTTCTCTACATGTCTTTTCTTTCTGATCAAATGCATCTCTAAAACAGATTCATCTATCTTTCTCTTTATAGGATTACGTTGAGCCCACCCAGATAATCCAGAATAAATTCCCTATTTTAAGGTCAACTGATTAGTAACCTTAATTACATCTGCTGATAGTGCCTATATTAGTGTTTGAATAACCAGGAGATGTGACTCAGGGTGGACATTTTTGGACTTATGCCTTCCACAAAGGCACATCTTGGGATAATTCATGCCCAAATATCGATGGTCATTTAAGAGCAGGATAGAACAGAAAACCTGTTTTCCTGAGATTTAGATGGTAGCACAAAACCTTCTCTCTGGAGAAAAACTGACATAAAGGAAGTGACTCAGATACAAACATTGATAGTAAAGGGATGATAAATTGGGGGGCTTAATTTTTTATAAATATTACAGTCTAATTTGCATTGCAGAAAAAAGAAGTAATTATCCAGTCAGATCAGTAGCGAGTAAACCAGAAAGCAGTGAATACTAAGAGCCAAGTGGACAGGTCGTCATCATTTATAGAACCTACAGGCCCATAAGCACAGATCCCTCTTGCTGGTTAGGGTTCAGGACAGGGTTTTAATACTTAGATAGTAGAAGTCTTTGAGGTGAGCATGGAATATTAGGCAGGGAACCCTAATTTCAAAACCAAACTATAGGGCCAATTACAGAATGAAAAGACAGAAAAAGCAGAGGTAAAATAATGGTATTTTAGGGAGTCAGCTGTGTGCAGCCGCCCTTGATGGCAGCAATTTCTGGCTCTTACTTGAAGTTATTTTCCCCTATAAAAGTCTAATAGTTCTTCAACAGTGCTGTAGGAATATATATGTCTCTAGTCTAAATCCTCCTATCTCTAGGAAATATCCCATTTCTTCCCTTGAAAATGCATTGACATAGTTGATTTACTACATATCAGAGGGGAAAGAGAGTAACATCCCTCAAACAGTATTTGTTGTATTGACTTTAAAACATTTATTTTATACCCATTGTTTCACTTTTACCATGCATTATCAAGAATTTTAAGAGAGAAAATATGAATATAACAAATATTTAGAATTAGAATATAAATAACTTTTTTTCCCCTCTTAGCTCTAAGTACTTTACAACATTTGGGTTTGGTCTGAAAAAAAAAAAAAAGATATCTCTTAATAATGCAGAGGGATTCTTGAATCTAGGAAGAGAATCTGAATTGGTCCATTGGGGAAGCAAAGCTAGATTTTCAGAGTATTTGTTATTAGAGATCTTTTCTGGGGCAGATTTCCTGCACTTTTGCTTGTTTGTCTTGTGTCCAAAGACTTTTATGCCAGATATTCATTTGATAATAGATGTGTATGTGTGTGTATGGGGTAGAAGGAGGGCAGTTGGAGGAAAAGGTGTAATTGCAAAGTAGTATTACTCTGTTTTTAGTCAACTCGCACCTCTCTAATGAGCAAGTTTCTGCTTCACAGTTTTCCTCCAGCTAGCTGACCTGGCTAGAACTTAATCTAGCAGATGATTGAGTGTGGCATTAGCCAACACCATACTGCTTCCAGCTTCCTGTCCTGGGCCTTCTCTCCTGGGATTATTATATTTCAAGTCTGGTTCTCCTGCTGGCTCACTGCCCCAAATATTGCCTTAATTGTGATATGGACAGGCTGTAATGTGAGTTAAGTTTCAGGAACATCAGAAATCCTCCCTTTTATTCATTCACTGATAGTCTCTGTAGGTTACTTGTAACTTAATGGCCTGTATTTGTATCCATAGATTTGCACCAGGCAAAGGGAAAACAAATGCCTTAATTGTTGTTGTCTAATCTATCAGATCATCATAAGCCATAAATGCTGTGTTTTTAGCTGTAGATTTATTGAAATTTTGCTAAGACAAATGTACATCGATGTAACAATGATTATGATTTGTGTAGCAGGTAGTCAAAATAGGAGAAAACCAATGATTAAATTTTAAAAATACATGGAGAAAAATGGAAACGTTGCCTCAATAGGTTGCTAGCATTACTCAGGGATCCAGGTCCTACCTGGCAAACAAGTGAGGCTGCCTTATTGAATAATGTCTGGGTTGATAACCCAATGAGTTGGCAGTAGGTACTAAGTAGGCTAAAGTTAGAGGTTTATTCTTCCATAATGACCATAGGTTCCCTAAATTGAGTTTTGTTCCTTAAATCGAGTTTTGATTATATTTTATTGGTTAAAGGCTATGTATTGATAGTTTGTATAATTCACCCAAATTCTGGAGAAATTATTAGATGCCTCTTATAAAAAGTGGACTAGTAGCACAATTTTCATATTCGGAGAACAGTACGGGATAATAGATTTGAAAGGGTGAGCAACAGAGGTGCAACCAATGCAAGGCCTGGAAGTTTTCTGATAAGGTCACTATAATCTGGTTGGGAGGGCTAGAATATATGTATTGCCAGTTATCTAAACAAAACTAAATTCACAAAAATCTAAGGCATAGACCAGAATATCATTTTTTGTTTGTTTTAAATGATAAATTTTACTTCTATACAGATTAAATATGATATTGGTAGGCTATAATGTTCTTTATCTATAGGCACCTATACCTAAATCATAATTGGAAGTTTGCTTAGTGAGTATAGAGTCAGAATAAAGGATTTATTCTGGACAAGACAACTTTAAATATGTCTCTTCCCTTTAGACAAGGCCTTACTGACGTTCCCTTAATGTTCTGGCTGATGGATAAGACTCTGCTAAAGAGTGTGAGATAACTCTGGGCCAGGCTCACTATTTCTTACTTCACTTTTAAAAAAAGTGTTCAATTTTGACTAATTCTTTTATTGATAAATTTAAAATTATATTAATAATATTGTCAATTCTCAACTCAAATTTAGTCATAGAATTCATCTCTTGATTAGAGCATTAGCATTTGGTGAATTCCTCAGTTAACCACTTATAACTTGTTGCTTAGTTTGATCAATTAATCTATGACTAACTTTAGTCCTTTTATGTTGATTAAGTGTGATTAATTCTGAGTGGTGAGATGTATCACTATCACCCTTATGCTTAAGGCTATAAGAAAAATGAAAGGTCCTTAGCTTAAAAGACTTCATTTAGCTTCTCCGTGACCATACATTTCACCTTTAGAGCTGTAAAAAATGAGAAGAATCTGACCTCTATGCATTACCTCCCAGCAGTAATAATGTTAGGCAAAGAAGCCTCTATTATTTTTTAAGAATTTTAACTTATTAAAAAAACAATAAGTAGTTATAGAAAGTTATTAAACAGTTTTATTACATAACATTCATTCACTGTTTTTAGTACCATTATTTAGCTGCCTAGATAATTATTTTTTATTAGATGTAATAGCTCTCAAAGAAATGAAATACATCAAATGATGGAGTCACCAGAGAATTAAAGGCATTTGACTAAATAAAAATAAGTATGGGCTTATGAGACATGAGATGTCCCATTTAATTTTTTTTCATGATTCCTGTCACTTTGTATAATAATTTTTTTTTTCATATAATGACTTTTTTAAGTTTAGAGAGAGAGACAGAAGAACATCCTATTGCATTCTTTAATATACTCGCTTCATCTGGTGGCTGTCATCCTGGGGTTTTTCTGGTGAAGGTGTAATGAATGGTTACTCGTGTGGTCTCCACTGAGTCCTCATAAATGATCACTGGCCGTGCCTTTCTGGTATTTGTAAAATTCATACTAATCTTATCACAGCACATTTTTTTCCTTCTGATTATTTAGGAATGAAAAATTAGAGTTATTTTGTACAGTGGTTATAATTCAATTCTACAAATCCTACTAAGTGGTGCTTCTACCTTCTACCAGAAAATAGATATTTTATTTTATGCACAGTGATAACATTATAACATTTTCACTTGGTTAAATAATAGAAATTATTGCCGTCTATATTTTAAATATGGACTAGATTGCCTTGGTAGATAGTCACTAGAATCATTGGAAATCAGGCTAGGCAACTTCTTTGATGAAATAGATGAACATTTCTTTAATCAGAACTGTCCACTCCATCACTGTTCTTTGCTTTTCTGATTGTTAGAAAAATATTGCCGCATTTCACAGATTTTATAAAATTTTCATTAATATATTTAAGAAATGTCATGCAAATATGTTGGCAGTCATCCAAAAAGAACAATATATAACTTTCCGGTTTTTCTCCTCTTCTATAAGTTTTCCAGAATGTTTTTACATAATGAATAATTTGTAGCCACTGTCTAGTAAACACACTGTTTTATTTAACAGCTTCATTCTTCTTCCTTGCTCCTACAACTTCAATTTTGGGAGGATGACAATATTTCCACTCTCATGTAGTAAAATATTATTGGTCCAAGCCACACATGGCATTCCTGTCTCCTTTTGCCATATACTAGATAGGCTCTATTGTACCTAAGAGAGACCATGTGACCAAATTTCAACATATAAGTTATAAGATATAAGATATTTTTGAAAGTGAGAGGCATATTTGATGCTGCCTTCCTTTTGACTTTTATTGCCTAGAATGTAAGTGTGACTGTTGGAACTGCAGCAGTAGATTTTTTGTTTGTTTGTTTTTTGCATCAGGAGGCTGCATGCATGAGGAAAAAAATTCTCACCACCCTAAGAATGAGAGAACAAAAGAATGGAAAGAGCCTCTGTCCTTGATGTTATACTAGAAAAGCTAGACTACAG
>NW_011889354.1:904846-907334 GCF_000151845.1 Pteropus vampyrus | reverse complement strand
TCTTGTAGGTAGAGATTTTGTGCTTCGGTAATACGTACTATTTTAGAAGTTTCGTTACCCATGTAGGTGTCTTATCAACAGCTTATAGAAAAAGTTACTCTCCAATATGTTCCAGATCCTTTCCCCAATTTATAACTCTCCAGAGGCTGGAATATGAGCAAGTCATTCTATTTCTGGAAGACTATTATTTGATGAGAAGTACTGGTAAACATCTCCTTCTGACTTTCCAACTCCTAGCAAATTCCAATCATACTCTTACCTTTTCTACAAACATATAAATGCCATTCATTGTTATATTATTTTTATTTATGTCTGATATTACTATCGATTCATTGTAATAACCATAATAATAGCTATAAGTATTATAATTAATGATCAGCATGATAAAAACTACCATAATTACCTGTATAAGTATATCTAAATAAGTTTTATTATTAATAATTTAATATTCATCACATGGGTTTCATTTAACTTTATTCCATATGCTAAATCTTATAAGAATATGTCACTTCTGGAATAGAAAAAAGTTTATTAATATACTAAAATTTTTTTAAATTAATAAACTTTTCTGAGAGATTCTAGTTCTATTGGAGGGGGAGTCGAGGCGGGGAGAGTGATAGTGTAATCACTGAATCCTGTTGCTGGTAACAAACGAACAAGTCATTTAGTCCAAAGACTCTTTATAACAAATGAAGGAACTTAGGTGACTGACTTCTCATTTATTAATAACACCATTAATGGGAAATGAAATTTTGAAGGAGAGAATAGGCTGAATACACAAGACTCTGAGAGGTGAGCCTTCAAAATAATTGAATGTTAATTATTTGTATTCACTAAAATTTGGTTAAGTTAAAAGGGTAAGTGTTATAATTCTCTTAGGAGAATTTTTAATAAAGTTATCAGGGCCATAATCACCCCTAAATGAATTTCGTATGATGTGGGGCTATAGGCGCAGCCTGTTATAATAGGGCCTGTATTTAGAGAAGTGGATTTGCTGTAAAGTGGGAGGAAGAACACAGGATTTAGAATTAAGATATATGGCTTCTGGTTCTGCATTCACCTCTTTGTGTAATGGAAATGATTAAAGAGAAAGAGTGTGTGCCTAGGGGCAGGAGGTTTAGGATATCTCTCTATACTTTCCTCTCGATTTTACTGTGAACCTGAAACTGCTCTAAAAAATAAAGTCTATTAAAAAAAAAATAAGTGGTTGCCAAGTGTTAGTGGGGAGGAAGGAATGAATAGGTAGAGCACAGAGAATTTTTAGGTCAGTGAAACTATTCTGTAGGATACTATATTTGTGGATATAGGTTATTATACATTTGTCAAAACCTAGAGAATGTACCATACCATGAGTGAATCCTAATGAGAACTATGGACTTGTGGTAATAATGATGTGTCCATGTAGGTTCATGAATTGTAAAAAATGTATCACTCTAGTACAGGGTTCGATAGTGAGGGAGGTTATGGGTATGTAGGCAAGAAATCTGTGTGCCTTCTGCTCAATTTTGCTGTAAACTGCTCCAAAAAATAAAGTCTATTTTTCAAAAAAAAAAAAAAAAAAAGAGATAAGAAAGAACTGATAAATTTTGTTATTATTTTCAGTTCTAAGGACATGGAAACTTTATTTATATATTTAAAAGGTTTGCGTCACAAGGTAGGTTTCCATTTTTATTGTGGAGAAAGAATGAGAACTTTTCCATGAGTAGAATTTACATTAATTGTAAATACAAATATTTACATTAAATATAAACTTTAGCATATGATAGCAAAATATATTATAGCTTACCCTTTGCAGTGTATATATTTAAAATAATTCAGATGTTGAAAATGCTTTAAGAGAGCACTGTTACAGTCAGGTTTTGGGTCCCATTCTACTTTATAGTACTGTAATTTCTGTGGTTATGATGGTACTCTTTTGTTAAGTAAGTAATTTTTTTAAATGATTTATTTTAAAGTTACTATTCATTTATTTATTCATCCTTTAACAAAATATTTATTGGATAATGGAATATTCAAGGACTTACAAATTCTGAGGCAAAAAGAGGTGATGGTGCAGTCTTTGCCCTTAATATCTTATTTTGTAATCAGAGCAAGTCAAGCATATAATTAAAATACTGTCTAAGAAGTGCTATGAAACAGGAATGGTCCTGTATTGAAGTTTCTGAAGAAAGGAGCGAGGGGAAAATGTTTCTCTTTCTGAATAGCCAGGGATATTTATGTCAGGGCTGATAAATGCACAGACCTCATTCATGTGTGCCTAAGCTCATGTGTGTTTCACTTATTAATGTGCAAATGCTTTAAATAATAGAGATCTGTCTTCTTTTTCTACAGTATCTAGACAGCACTTTGCACAGAGTAAATGTGTACATGGAATGATGATACTCATAAATTGCTTTCCCATTACACCTGGCATATGAAAGGAAGATGCTCAATAACAGTTTGGTTTCTTTTATTTGAGAAGTGGTGTATAAATTGCAGCATGTGTAAA
>NW_011889354.1:899611-904796 GCF_000151845.1 Pteropus vampyrus | reverse complement strand
ACTAGATTGCCTTGGTAGATAGTCACTAGAATCATTGGAAATCAGGCTAGGCAACTTCTTTGATGAAATAGATGAACATTTCTTTAATCAGAACTGTCCACTCCATCACTGTTCTTTGCTTTTCTGATTGTTAGAAAAATATTGCCGCATTTCACAGATTTTATAAAATTTTCATTAATATATTTAAGAAATGTCATGCAAATATGTTGGCAGTCATCCAAAAAGAACAATATATAACTTTCCGGTTTTTCTCCTCTTCTATAAGTTTTCCAGAATGTTTTTACATAATGAATAATTTGTAGCCACTGTCTAGTAAACACACTGTTTTATTTAACAGCTTCATTCTTCTTCCTTGCTCCTACAACTTCAATTTTGGGAGGATGACAATATTTCCACTCTCATGTAGTAAAATATTATTGGTCCAAGCCACACATGGCATTCCTGTCTCCTTTTGCCATATACTAGATAGGCTCTATTGTACCTAAGAGAGACCATGTGACCAAATTTCAACATATAAGTTATAAGATATAAGATATTTTTGAAAGTGAGAGGCATATTTGATGCTGCCTTCCTTTTGACTTTTATTGCCTAGAATGTAAGTGTGACTGTTGGAACTGCAGCAGTAGATTTTTTGTTTGTTTGTTTTTTGCATCAGGAGGCTGCATGCATGAGGAAAAAAATTCTCACCACCCTAAGAATGAGAGAACAAAAGAATGGAAAGAGCCTCTGTCCTTGATGTTATACTAGAAAAGCTAGACTACAGCCAGTATTGATCTACTTACAGAGTTCTTATTATGTGAAATAACTGAATCTCCATTTAAGCTACTGTGATTTGGGACACTTTTTCCCTTAGCATATTCCATTCCTAATTGATGAACTACACTTACCATATAATCCTTCAAAATGAATTAATCTAGACTATTCTTATTAGTGTTCAACTCAGAGTGTAGACAAAAGCTGTTGACCAAATTATCAAGGAACTTGGTGAGTCTATATACACTAAATTATTTTGTGAAGAGATTTAAATAATAATAAAATGTAAAGTCTCTTATGTTTATATACATAGCTGTTATTTGCAGTACTCTTCATTCTTTTGAATAGATGAATTTTTATCTGCTATTATTTTCTCTTACCTGAAGGACTTCTTTAATGTTCCTTATAGAACAGATCTGCTGGTGATAAATTCTTTTAGCATTTATACATTGGGAAAAGTCTTTATTTTGACTTTGCTTTTGAAAGATATTCTCACTGGGTATAGATTTCTAGGCTGTTTTATCTTTCAGGGCCTTAAAAATATTGGTTCACCATATTATGACTTCCATTGATTTTGAGGGAAATCTGCTGTCATCTTTAACTTTGTTCCTATTTTTGTAATAAAATTTTTTTTCCATTTAAACTCTAGCTGCTTTTAAGATTTCTCTTTATTATTAGTTTTAAAGAGTTTGATTATGCTATATTTTGGTATATTTTTTATTTCTAGTTTTTGAAGTGCATTGATCTTATAGAAGCTGTAGGTTTACAGTTCTCATTAAATTTGGAAAACACTTGGCCATTATTTCTTCAAATATTTTTTTCTGTTCCCTCTTCACACATAGACCTATATTAGGCTGCTTTAATTTGTCCTAGAACTCACTGATGCTGATGCAACTCTGTGATCATCTACAAAAAGATTATTTTTTGTGACATCAGTTATTCAGGGCTTTCTTACATCTACTGCTCTTCTGTAGCCCCATCAAAATGTATGGTTTTTAATTTTATCTGAGTTTTTCTTGTAGAAAAGGTCTCTCATATTCTTTAACATTCACCTGAAAGTAAACGTTCTTTGCTCCATCTTAATGTTACAATTTAATATCACTAAAAGAACAATAGCAGGTGGATGTTAGAAGAAAATTATCTTTCCTACTTTTGGTAATTTTTCGTATTTAGACATTCTGATTCTTGTACAGAAGGAGAAGAATGACATATTTTGGTGAATTTGAAAGGAGAACCTTGAGAGGCATTGTCAAGACTCTTCCTTTTTCCTTTTAGTATCAACTTCCATTATCCCCTGAACTGTTCTATATCTTGTAAATCCAACAATATCTGTGACTGAGTGGGTAAATCTATCTAATTCTTGGGTTCAGGGTTTATTCAGCATTCTTGAATACAATGACCACTTAATCTAATATCAGCATTCTCAATTATGAAAGTGATGTTTTAGTCTTCGTGGACTAACTCTTTTCTTTTTTGTTTAAATAATTTAGAACTTAGGCAGCTAAAAAGAATGTTAGTTACTGGCCTTTCCTGAAATCTCAATTGAGATTTAACATTAACAATATCTAAGACATTGTTAAGCATTAACAATACCTAAATATAAAGATCTTATTGTGGACTATAAGAACTAATTTATTATTTTCAATATATATGGAATTATATTTCAATGTAATAATTTGTTTTTTGGTGTATAAATTGCTCTTGAGTAATTTTTGGGTATAAGTTCAATGTCAAAGTGAGTTAATTAAAAAAAACAAAAAGTGCTTTATTTTGCTTTATGCATTTGATAAACTAAGTTCTATGGTATAAGATCAAACTGTTCATAAGTATTTGGGTTATCTAGTGCTGCATAACAAACCATCACAACACATAGTGACTTAAAATTGTAACCAGTTTTATTAGCTCTCACAATTCTGTGGATGGGCTGGACTCAGGTATGTGGTTCTTCTGCTTCACATGATGGATCTGCAGAACCGGGAGGATTGACTGGGCTAAAATGTCCTAGGTGGTTTCCTCATGTGGCTGGTAATTATTCTTGACTATTGGCTAGTAGTTCAACTGGGGTTGCTGCAAGAGTCTCTTAATTCTTCTCTATGTGGTCACTCCCTGTGGTTTGGGCTCCTCATACCAGATGAGAAATTAAAGCTGTTATTCCTGTTGAGGCCTCAGCTTGGAAGTCCCAGAATGTCACTTCTGCTACATTTCATTGCTTAAAGCTAGTCTCAAGACCACTCGAGATTCAAATATATGGGAAATCAGATTCACTTTTTGATGTGTAGAGTAGCTTGTGTATACAGAGTATTCACTTTTTGATGTGTAGAGTAGCTTGTGTATACAGGAAAATTTGTCGGGGGCCATTCTTGGAATTAAGCTTACTTCAGTAGGAAAAATTTTAATGTCATGTAAATTGATTGAACAAAATTAATTCTCACAATGTGAGGAATGCCTTACTTTAGATATTTTACATGATTCAAGCTGCAGCCTGAAATGTTAAACCTCATATCCCTAACCAACAGACAATGAGACCAAGGCTCCTCCATCTTCACTGCAAACTAGCAGACATCTGATGGAAAAGTTTTTGAAAGTAGATGACAGATTGTGTAAAATTTATAAGACACACTAGGGGAACAGGGATTTAGTCATTATTTCAGGATATGATTAGGCATTCCAGAATATGTGGCACATGAGAGTCAAGTATCTACATTAGGTGTTCTTGTTGGTGTTTTTTGTTTGTTTTGTCTTGTTTTTGCTGCTCTTATTTTGATTCTTGGATTTTTCACAGCTTTGATTGAAGAATAGCTTAATCTGTTATTAGGATCTAATGTGAATTCTTGTGGGCGGGGGGAAGATGGATGAAGAGGTAGTATAAAGATCATATAAAGGAGAAGTATCTCCTTTCCTTCCTAGTCAGCTATCATCATCATCATCATCATCATCATCTTTATCATTGTCATCATCATCATCATCATCATCATCATCTTTATCATTGTCATCATCATTATCATCATCATCATCATCATCATCATCAAATACCCACACTGTGAGTGTGGTGAGGAGTATATGTTTCTGGTTTGAAGAATCACAAGATCAATCCCTTTTACTGTTTCCTCTCCAAATCTATATAGTCTCTTTGTATAGAAATCGAATGGAGCTCTAGATTGCCTGGATTATAGTAGCTTTTATAAGTATAGAATTTTTACAGAGAAAATGGTATGCTCAGAGGACCGCCAGGTTTTAATTAGGGTAAGAAGAGAAAGTTTCTACAAACTATTAAACATGTAGGAGTGATTGTTTTAGAAATGAAGGACAAGAAAGTGCAGTTGTAAGTGAATGTATCTATGATGACCGGTGAGGCAGAATAGAATATGATGGATGTTGGGCAGTGGATTCGGATAAAAAGGAGTAGATATAGTTGAAGGAGATTGTATTTCATGGTATGATGCAGGCTTGGGGTTAAGAATTATATTTGAGATGGTTTTGCTATGTTACAACATAATTTCAGTGTTAAATATTTTTCTTGACACCTTTTACAATATCAAGTAAATGGTGGCATGTACAGTAATGTGACAGACAACTGCAGGAATGGGGGGAGTTTAGTATTTTAATAGATTAAGAGTTGGGGCAAGTGATTTAGAATTCTGATTTTGAAAATTCTTAATGTTTAAAATTTTAGTTCACTATGCTAGAAAAGGATTTATTTTTATTCAATTTGAGATTGATATTTTTATTTACTTTGGGATTTATATTTATTTAAAATGACTTTATTCATTTGAAAAATGAGATGTAATGAATAATTAAAATTTCAAGAGAGGATTTAGTTTGTAAGGGCACATTCCAGCTCTAAAAGATTCTATTATTCCCTAGCTTACCCTGTAAACATTAGCATTATTTAAATTTCTTTGGTGGATAACTGTTTTGCCTCCAATTGTTTTAAATCTCTGTGTATTCCACAGAACAATGTACTTTTTAATTATTATTTTTATGCTAATCTTTATAATCAGTTATTGTCCTTTTGAAAATATAGAAACATGAGGCACTTAGCTGAATCATTTCTGTCATATATGTATACCCTCATTTGAACTTAGTCGAACTTTCTGTTTTTCATCAATGAAAGACAGCATGTCTGACTGCGTGATTTGTGAGCACTGTAGATAGTTAACTAAAGCAAAGGCCAAAGCAACCTTTACTTAGGCGGCATTTTTAGAATCAGAAAATTATGATCTAAACTATTTTAGTCAATGTCCTTTGACATTTAACTTGCATTTAAGCATATTATTATTTTAGCAAGGGTAAATTGCCTCAATCATCTAGTCAACCTCACCATCTTTAAATGAAAGGTGTAAAGTTTGAGAAGTGGCTCTGTAAGGAAAATTAGGTCAAGTTTCTTTCTGAAAGTACAGACAGTATCTGCACTTGTCTCTTCTTTGTCTCC
>NW_011889354.1:896018-899561 GCF_000151845.1 Pteropus vampyrus | reverse complement strand
ATGTATCTATGATGACCGGTGAGGCAGAATAGAATATGATGGATGTTGGGCAGTGGATTCGGATAAAAAGGAGTAGATATAGTTGAAGGAGATTGTATTTCATGGTATGATGCAGGCTTGGGGTTAAGAATTATATTTGAGATGGTTTTGCTATGTTACAACATAATTTCAGTGTTAAATATTTTGCTTGACACCTTTTACTATATCAAGTAAATGGTGGCATGTACAGTAATGTGACAGACAACTGCAGGAATGGGGGGAGTTTAGTTTAGTATTTTAATAGATTAAGAGTTGGGGCAAGTGATTTAGAATTCTGATTTTGAAAATTCTTAATGTTTAAAATTTTAGTTCACTATGCTAGAAAAGGATTTATTTTTATTCAATTTGAGATTGATATTTTTATTTACTTTGGGATTTATATTTATTTAAAATGACTTTATTCATTTGAAAAATGAGATGTAATGAATAATTAAAATTTCAAGAGAGGATTTAGTTTGTAAGGGCACATTCCAGCTCTAAAAGATTCTATTATTCCCTAGCTTACCCTGTAAACATTAGCATTATTTAAATTTCTTTGGTGGATAACTGTTTTGCCTCCAATTGTTTTAAATCTCTGTGTATTCCACAGAACAATGTACTTTTTAATTATTATTTTTATGCTAATCTTTATAATCAGTTATTGTCCTTTTGAAAATATAGAAACATGAGGCACTTAGCTGAATCATTTCTGTCATATATGTATACCCTCATTTGAACTTAGTCGAACTTTCTGTTTTTCATCAATGAAAGACAGCATGTCTGACTGCGTGATTTGTGAGCACTGTAGATAGTTAACTAAAGCAAAGGCCAAAGCAACCTTTACTTAGGCGGCATTTTTAGAATCAGAAAATTATGATCTAAACTATTTTAGTCAATGTCCTTTGACATTTAACTTGCATTTAAGCATATTATTATTTTAGCAAGGGTAAATTGCCTCAATCATCTAGTCAACCTCACCATCTTTAAATGAAAGGTGTAAAGTTTGAGAAGTGGCTCTGTAAGGAAAATTAGGTCAAGTTTCTTTCTGAAAGTACAGACAGTATCTGCACTTGTCTCTTCTTTGTCTCCCGGGATCACTGTGATTCTGGTACCCTACAAGACCAGATTTCTGGGTTTCATATGGATAGGTGAAATTTTACTCTTCAAGAGGAAAACTGAAAACTACTAGATCATCTTACTAATAAGCCCGAAGTTAGTTTCTATGAAACCAATATCATCATTTGCTAGTTTCAATAAAAAATGGAAAAGTTATAAGAATAATGATAACATTTATCAATTCTATCTTCATTTTCACATTTGAAATGGTAACTTGAATGTAATCTTTCATTGCATATTTTGACCTGTATCTTTGTTAGCTTTATTTCAGAAGAAAACCGTCAAACTAAAGATGGTATATAATTTTCCTAAACATACGTATCTTAGAAAACCAGAATCCTTAATGATGCATGACGGACTATATCTAGTTAAAGATAAAAACCTACGTAATTTTATTTTTTACAGCGTGCAGTCTCAAAGGACAAAGTTTAAGAAATGCACCTCCAGATACTAAATTACAAGATAAAGAGATTTATTCATCCCACATTCCAGATCTGTCCCCTCACCACCCACTGTCTGGCACCACCAACATCCATATGGTTTCTCATTTAGTTTTGGGTAAGTTAAACAACGTGAGCTCTATAATCGTCATGAAAGGGAATGCCAGCCTGTGGTGCCAACGCAACACTCCTGTAAAGTTCTGGCCTTTAAACTCCTTTTCTTCACAATCCAGGGGAAGTTCACATGTCTTTCTTGTAGGTAGAGATTTTGTGCTTCGGTAATACGTACTATTTTAGAAGTTTCGTTACCCATGTAGGTGTCTTATCAACAGCTTATAGAAAAAGTTACTCTCCAATATGTTCCAGATCCTTTCCCCAATTTATAACTCTCCAGAGGCTGGAATATGAGCAAGTCATTCTATTTCTGGAAGACTATTATTTGATGAGAAGTACTGGTAAACATCTCCTTCTGACTTTCCAACTCCTAGCAAATTCCAATCATACTCTTACCTTTTCTACAAACATATAAATGCCATTCATTGTTATATTATTTTTATTTATGTCTGATATTACTATCGATTCATTGTAATAACCATAATAATAGCTATAAGTATTATAATTAATGATCAGCATGATAAAAACTACCATAATTACCTGTATAAGTATATCTAAATAAGTTTTATTATTAATAATTTAATATTCATCACATGGGTTTCATTTAACTTTATTCCATATGCTAAATCTTATAAGAATATGTCACTTCTGGAATAGAAAAAAGTTTATTAATATACTAAAATTTTTTTAAATTAATAAACTTTTCTGAGAGATTCTAGTTCTATTGGAGGGGGAGTCGAGGCGGGGAGAGTGATAGTGTAATCACTGAATCCTGTTGCTGGTAACAAACGAACAAGTCATTTAGTCCAAAGACTCTTTATAACAAATGAAGGAACTTAGGTGACTGACTTCTCATTTATTAATAACACCATTAATGGGAAATGAAATTTTGAAGGAGAGAATAGGCTGAATACACAAGACTCTGAGAGGTGAGCCTTCAAAATAATTGAATGTTAATTATTTGTATTCACTAAAATTTGGTTAAGTTAAAAGGGTAAGTGTTATAATTCTCTTAGGAGAATTTTTAATAAAGTTATCAGGGCCATAATCACCCCTAAATGAATTTCGTATGATGTGGGGCTATAGGCGCAGCCTGTTATAATAGGGCCTGTATTTAGAGAAGTGGATTTGCTGTAAAGTGGGAGGAAGAACACAGGATTTAGAATTAAGATATATGGCTTCTGGTTCTGCATTCACCTCTTTGTGTAATGGAAATGATTAAAGAGAAAGAGTGTGTGCCTAGGGGCAGGAGGTTTAGGATATCTCTCTATACTTTCCTCTCGATTTTACTGTGAACCTGAAACTGCTCTAAAAAATAAAGTCTATTAAAAAAAAAATAAGTGGTTGCCAAGTGTTAGTGGGGAGGAAGGAATGAATAGGTAGAGCACAGAGAATTTTTAGGTCAGTGAAACTATTCTGTAGGATACTATATTTGTGGATATAGGTTATTATACATTTGTCAAAACCTAGAGAATGTACCATACCATGAGTGAATCCTAATGAGAACTATGGACTTGTGGTAATAATGATGTGTCCATGTAGGTTCATGAATTGTAAAAAATGTATCACTCTAGTACAGGGTTCGATAGTGAGGGAGGTTATGGGTATGTAGGCAAGAAATCTGTGTGCCTTCTGCTCAATTTTGCTGTAAACTGCTCCAAAAAATAAAGTCTATTTTTCAAAAAAAAAAAAAAAAAGAGATAAGAAAGAACTGATAAATTTTGTTATTATTTTCAGTTCTAAGGACATGGAAACTTTATTTATATATTTAAAAGGTTTGCGTCACAAGGTAGGTTTCCATTTTTATTGTGGAGAAAGAATGAGAACTTTTCCATGAGTAGAATTTACATTAATT
>NW_011889354.1:868085-894833 GCF_000151845.1 Pteropus vampyrus | reverse complement strand
GAATGCACTATACAGACACATCCTCCTGTCAAAACTCAATGACTATGCTTTTCATTTTCAAAAGCTGCCTAAAATTCTAATTTCTCTAGACAATCACCGTAGAAGGAAATGTTTCCTTCTCTGAACTACCACAATTCTCAGGTTCTTTTGTTCTCGAATTTCTTATCATATCCTACTTACTTTTTTTGCATGTATGTGTACCTCTTAGTGTCTAACCTGGGTTGTAAATTCTTTTCACAGCTAAGAACATGTCTCATTTACTTTGTAGCTCCTATGGTGTCCTTCTCAGGTCAGGCTATAGGGCTTCACCAAGTTATGGAATAAATCAATGGTGAAATATTGGGGAATTTCCTGAGGTAAATTTTCATATATTGTGAATAGTTAAAAAGTAAATTAAAGCAGTTAAATTTTTTTCCATACTTTTGCTTTAAGAATCATGTTTCTCTAGATTGATTTAATTCTTATTATCATACTTCCAGGCTTTAAGAGTGAAGCTTCTAGTTCATAGTCCAAGCTGACTTTACCTGAAAGGCTTTTGTTGATGAAGGCAAGATAATGATCTTTCTCTCCTCCTGGGTTCATAGTCAGGTGACTGACTGTGTTTGTGCTGATCTGTACAAGATGATCCACTTAGCTGATATGAAGAAGGGTGGGTTCTCAGTAGTCTGCCAGGACCTGGTATTTAGAAAGAAACAGATCCTTACAGTAGTTAATAATTTTCATTATTCGTGTTCTTATTTCAGCATATATGAGTATATTAAATAATAATAATAGTAATTATCATCACTATTTATTATTATTACTATTATTATTTTAAATCAGAGGTAGAAATATGCTTCACTTTTTTTTTCTGCCATTTCCAATTGGCTGTTAAGTTTGTCCAGTAATTTTCTCATTTAAAATATACTTTTTGGTCCTAGATACTCTACTATATTCTTTGTCCAATTTTCTCTTTGCTGTGTTTTCCCCCATTCATTCATTATGTATGTATTTTTCCTTAAGTCTTTGCATATATTTATCATAGATGTTTAAAATTCTTGTCTGCTAATTCCAACATCTGGGTTATTGGAGTGGAGGGTTGGTCTATTGTCTGCTTTTCCCTTTGAGAAACTGAATTCTGTAACCTTCTTCTGACTAGTGCTGATTTGGGTTCTAGCAGATCATTAGTTAACTTGACTAGGTTTAAATTCCAAACTCTGTCTACCCCAAAATGGGTAGTTACTGAAACTGCTCAGTTAGTTCTTTTAGTCTTCCCAGCTGTCCCATGACACAATACCTTAAAGTTCATTTTAGAGGAATGCTTTGAGGGGATGTGAATGCCAGTGAGCTGGACCCAGCCAGTCTGAGGCTCCTCAGCCCCTTCCCTGTCATTGGAATGTGTGTTCCTCCCACGTTTCTCAAACCAGGAACCACCACCAGGATGTGGCCAGAAGAAAGTAATGCTTATAAAAATTGCCACCTATCAATCTGGGAGGCTCTGCTTCTTTGATTTTTCCCCTTTTGATTTTCAGCTAATTAATGTCCCAAACTTTATTATCTGACTTTTGAAGCCAGCAAGTCTGATCCTTTGCTTGAATTTTAGCACCTGTGTCCCTGTTCCTCAGGGGCTGCCTGGTAGATGTCTTCTATGAAAAACTGGTGCATCTCTTGTCTTTCATGAGAGTCATAATCCCTGCAGTTACTCCCTGCTTTTGCTTGTTCTCCTGGGACTCCTCAGAGTTGCTTTTTATATTTTATTGAGAATGTTCAATAGTTACTTGTAGATGGGTCCATTCTCACAGAGTAAATTTAATTCTGAAGGTTTATATTATGCTTCATCCTTGAATAATAAATCCAAAACAGATAGTAAAATAGCTTAAACTCTCTGAGAGTGATTTTATTATTAGAGGAGAAATAGAATTACCCCAAAAGAAATACTCCGCTTTCTCTCAGGGGAATTTAATTTTTTTGTAGATCGGTATATAAATTAAAATTTAATTATTTATTTTATCAGTTTTATGAACATATGTCAAATAATTGGATATTTTATTAAAGATGAAGAAAACAACAATTTAAGCTAATAAGCATTTACTGAACACACATTTAGTTCTTTAAAAAAAAAAATCACATTCCAGTTCATAAAGAGAATGTAGAAATAAATATTCCTAATCTTTCCAGATTGTCTTCATCATTCCGTTAAAAACAAAAAAACAAACAAATAAATAAATAACTCGAGCTTTTGGGAAGATAGAGGCAGTGGTCTAAATTTTAGTTCTCCCTGAGTCTTCCCACAAATACAAAGAAAACCAACTGGACAATGTGGCAATCTGAAAACAGCACTCAAAGCTGGAGGGGTTTCTCAGGTTCAAATTTACTGGTTAGTGCATGAGGACCCCTGTAATATCCAGACCCTAAGAACTCCTGATATTAAAAAATGGAAGCTCTCTTCCAGGTCATAGCCTTGAACTAAGAGAAAATTCTGGGAGTCAAATCCAAACTGAACAGAGCAATGACAAGTTCAAAGGAAAATGTTGATCCAGGACTCAGGAGATGGCAAACATTTTTCTTTACGGGGCCAGACAGTAAATTTATAAGCTTTGGAGATTGTATCTCTTGAGTTTTTTCCTCTCTCCATCTCTTTTTTCTTTTTCTCTCCCTCCTTTCCTTCCTTCCTTCCTTCCTTCCTTCCTTCCTTCCTTCCTTCCTTCCTTCCTTCCTTCCCTTTCTTCTCTCCTTCCTTTAATATATTTTTTAAATGTGAAAAATCTTCTTAGCTTCAGGGCAGTACAATAACAGGCCAGAGGTCCATATTTGTCCCATAGGTGGTAGTGCGCCTCCCTTGATCTAGGTAAAAATGGGAAAGGGAAGCAAAGGAAGCCCATATTAGAAAGTAGGGCCCCACGTTATTTTAATCACATTGCGAAAACAACAAAGAGGGAGCTCTAGAGCCACAAAGTTGGAAAAGATAGCACTGCTCCCTTCTTTCAAAAAGGACCTGAAAACGCATATTACTTTAAATTGATCAATAGAAAAAGGTGAGTCGAATCTCATACCAATTAAACATAGAAAAAAGGAGAGTAAGGAGCACCAGAACCTCCCTAGAAATAGGAGAAGTATTTAAGAGGTATGTCCTTAAAGAAATGAAAACTGTAACCTAATATTTCAAAACAAAATACATTAAAACTATAATAGAGAATATGAATAAATAACATAAACTAGAATGATAAAAATGCAGAAATACACTACTCCGAAGAGTAATATACATAAAACACACACACACACACACACACACACACACACACACACTACTGATTCTTGATTTCAACTGTATAAAAATAAGGGCATAGGAAAATCACCCTTCCTCTCTAGCATCTTATGTCTTAAGGAAAATCTATGATTTTGTTGAAGATGTAATTGAAACTTTCTTAATTTTTTGTTCCTTCTCTTCCCAGGTATTTTGTCTAAGAGACAATCTTCTTATCTTCTTTGAAGTTATCCAGTGATTAGAGTATGCATTAAAAGGGTAGGACTTCATTTTGTGGGGAATTTTATTGAATAAGTTATGATAATACAAATAATATTTAAAATTTCAGAAGAAACAAATAAGCAAATTATATGATTGAGGTGTTTTTAATAAGCAAATGATATGAGTGAGGTGGATGTTATTTCTTAATCCATTGTTTTGATCAAATCTCAGGAGGTAATTAAATCTACTAAAATTCATCAGATTTATCATTTATCTGAAAGACGACCTTTTCTAAACTACCTAGTGCACTTAATGCATTATAGGAATACATCTCATTCTGCGAGAAGAGGATTTCCATTTTTCTAATATTACCCTTTTTGCAATCAATGCTATTCTCAAGAGTATTTTTGTTTCATGGACTAGATGTTCTTTGTAAATTCTCAACATGACCTAATATAAAAATCAATGCATCTTTAGGTAAATTCATTTCTATTATTAGATCTCACTGTAGCTTCATGCTAACTTGTTTTGAAATATAAGCAGCACCCTACCACAGGGCATGGCTTTTTCCTGGTAATGTATTAAATTTCATTATGGTAAAAACCATTATAACAATAATAAAATCTACCACATGTTTTAAAAAAAACTCAGCTCCAACTGATTGCCAACAATATTTGAGCATTAATGTCCTCATTATAATATTAACTTAATTAAGTTAAAAGTGATTTTGTCCAGGTTATGTCTCTATTCATGATCTCCCCTATGATAACTAGAATGCAGATTTTTCTGGTTCAGCAAAGATTGACAGAAGCACTTAACTATGACTCTTGGGAGAGGGGCATTAAACAGCTTCTCTGGAAGCCCACAGCAAAAGGGGAAAGCAAAGCAGTACACACAGCATTGCTTATATAACAAATTAGCATGAGTAATTTATTTCATGGAGTAAAAAATGATTAATTTGATATCTTGCAAATTCATGAAGGAACCTTTCCAAATTAAAGAAAAGATGCCAAAAAAGTCCTGGGGCATTTAAATTTGTTTTATCCAAGTTGTATTCTGACAAAGGAGGCAATTAATTACCCTGCAACTTAGTTTTTCTCACCATAATAATTGGAACATTCCAGCACAAGGAAAAAAATTTAGACACTCTGAAGTGGTTGTAGAAGGATTTGCCTTGGACTATAATTTTTCTAGAATGTAGAGTATATAGAACACATTACTGACTGTGTTTTCTATTGATCTCGTTCTCCCACTTTTCTGAATTCTTGTCCGTATTTGAAGCTGTGTGGCTTTCTATTGATCACCCACATTTTTCATTATCTGTTTTAAAAAATTTCACTTTTATGTTCTAGACTTTTTAATTATGTACTTGATTGAAATAGTCATCTGCTGTTTTTCAAGTTTAGCATAGCAAAGAGAGAGACACTTCTGAAGCAAACCCATCGTTATGCACATTCCAGAGAGGTGAGTCAGCAAGTTTGTAGAAATACTTTGGGTCTGATCACAAGTACAGTCAGAGAGGTGCTCAATGTGAGTTAAAAAGTGTCCTGGAGGTAGTTAACATGACACAATAGAGAAAATAAATCTTTAAAGCTTTATGACAAAGTTGCAGCACTTAGATTGAAATACAGTATTTTCAGAACATTAAACATGTACAAAACAACTACATATAAAAAATAGTCTTTAAATACAAGTAAGTCGTTTTTAGATTATCTACTAATTTGGATAATTAGAGCTCCTGTGTCCTTTGATTAGCACTAATTACAGTTTTATGCCATTGTTGAAAATATAGCATATTGTTCTCGTTGGTTAATGTCTCGTTGTTAAAATACTGTAACATCGTCTTGAATCTTAAATTTCCATTGTGGAATGTAATGAGCAGCTTTTTAATATTTCATATTCTTTTGCTTAAGAGAAAAGCATGTGAAAATCATAACCCTGATGTTAATCACTCATGAGAGATACAGGACAATATATGCATTAAAGTAAGAAGAAAAATCTCCATGGCTGTCCCAGTAAAGTGGTAAGTCTCCTCATGAGGAAGTAGAGTGAAAGTGGAGAGAAGCTCTTTGAATACCTTCGAGAGTCCTTTGTTTTAAGGCTTCTTTTCTGAGCAGAAGTGGAGATTTCAGTGACTGTCCCTTCTTGTGTTTTCTAGCTTTGCATCATAATGGGCTAAAAAGTTTTCTAATATGTATTCTTTATCTTCATGAGCAAATAAATAATAACACAGATTATTGAAGTCTATTACAACTCGATAGAACGTGAAAACCTTGAGGACTATAACCTATCAATGAGAGACCTAGATGCTACAAAACCTTCAGTAACTATCTATTTGAGGGGACCTTTTCTTAAGTGGAAAGAAGATAGGAGTAAGTATCAGGAACCCAATGATTTTATTCCCAATCTACTAATTCCCAGGGACATGTCCTTAGGAAAGGCTCTCAACGTTTCTGGGTCTCTGTTACATAAAGTGTTAAACAAGGGGATTTCTCAGGTGACTTTTAATTATAACATCCTGTGAGTGGATTTTATTTTTGATATTGTTAGAAAATTGGTATATTTTGGATTATAAGAAAATATCACATTTTTATTTTATGCAGTTCACCTAAGAAAATTTATAAAGAGATAAAGACACAGCCTAAAACATATCTAAAGAGTCAGACCATTTCTCTCCATGTCTCTTCTGGACTCTTTACAGATGTATTTAAGAGAGTAAGGAGAGAAGACCAAGAAGAAAGTCACTGTTTGTCAGTTATATATCTTTTAGAGTTAAATAATTATTTAATATTTTGAAGTTATTTCCCACCAGCATTCTTAACTGGTCATGGAATGTTATTAAATTTATCACTTTTCCAGAAAAAGAATGACTTTTATGCTAATCAACGTTGTTTGTTCAATTCCAGACCAAATCTCTTAGTTCTTCAATAACAAGCTCTTCTAGTTCTGTTTTGTAATTGCAGGGAGGCATCTCTGAGGATTTATCTCTGCTGATGCATGCCAGCAGTATGTGGCCTTTTCTTGAACCCGTCAGAACTGTGACTTTTCTTTGAACTCTTGGCTGCTTGGTGCTACTGACCTTGTTGCTCGTTTATAACTTGGGTGCCATTTATCACTCCTAGACTTACAGATATTGTTGTGGAAAGAGACTGAATGCAATCATTCATGCCATTGCCTCTTTCTAGCAGTGCCTTCCAGCTTCCTTCCTTACAGGATAACTGATAGGGAGAGATTAGTGACAAAGCTGTAATTCTATTGAGGGATTGTGATGTAACTGTATCATAAACCCTGAAGTGAGACTCAAGAGGTTTGAGATCACAAATACCGAGATTAAGTTACAGCAGCCACAGTCAATCTCTGTCAATATGTGTTTTGTGATAGTTTGTAATCTGTCTGTAAAATATTAGCTACCTGTAGAAAATACCTTTTTTTCTCAGTATTGACTTTATTATATAGCGTCTGCAATTTCAAAACTTAACAAAAATATTGATTTTTATTTCTACAAATACACACATACAGTTTTGAGACCATTAAGAAAATTTCTACTTGATTCGGTGATTTTTTTTTTAATTGAGGTATAATTGACATACATTATATTAGTTTCAAGTGTACAATGTAATGATTCATTATTTGTGGTAAACATGTTTTAACTCCATGAGACTTTTTGTAGGTTTATCATATAACACTTGAAATATTTAAGTTTTAGTACTTTGAAATTGAACTTTATATGCATGTGTGAAATTTTAAAGGATAATTTATTCAGGTTGCAGTTAACATAATAAATGGAATCATTTTAAAGTAAACAATTCCATGGCATTTCGTATATTCATAAGGTTGTGTAATCACCATCACTATCTAGTTCCAAGATACTTCTATCATCCCAAAGTAAAACTCCATACCATTCAGCAGTTTATCCCTATCTCCCCACCCACTAGCCCTATGTGAGAAATTTTCAAATAAATGAACTGACTTTATATTTTATTTACTTAACACTTAGAAGTAATTAAAGCCATTATTTTTGAGTTATCCATAATATTCGATTAATTCTTGCCTTTAGCAGCATTTTCACGTTATTTTGGAGGAGGAGTTTGTCTAAGTGACACAAATCCGTGTCGGTATTAATAGGCATTATTTATTAAGTGTGCTAAAGAAACTGGTTGAGCTAATATTCACAGATTTCCTTCCTGCAGGATTTTTTGAAATGTTTTAGATGTTAATAAACTCTGTGCTCTTTAGTATAGAGCAGAGTATATAGCATTTTCTGAATTATTTGCCTCATTTTCCCTGGAGCATTCTAAGTATACTGTGGCGACCCACTCTTTGTCAATCGATAACCTAGGCCTAATTGTGACATTGGTAAAGGATAGTCTCAAGAAATAGGAGATTTTTAATAAAGCATTTTTAAAAATATATAAATAAGACTTTTAAAATTTATAGTGACATCATATTCTTAGAGCAAAGTTCTGAAATTCAGGATTTCTGGAATTTCTTTTAGTAAATAAAAATAGTTGTTAACATTTTTAAACCATTTACATACATTATTTGTATTTCTATCAATAAACCTGAGGGCTAGATATTATTATCTTAATTTTATAGATGAATAAAATGAAGCACATGGGTAAATTATTTAACTCTGTCAAAATATCTTCCTTTGAGAGTGATTTGCCCAGTCTTTCATAGTTATAAATGATAGAGGAATGGTTTGACTTTAGATGCCTGGGCCTACAAATCCTGCAGTCTTTGTTTATACTCTGCACTCTGCAGCATCACTGTGTAAGCATGAGTTTGGGACTTTAGTTTTCTGGTCCTTAGTTTTCATATTTATCAAAATAAACTCGATAATCTCTAAGGTCTGTTCTAGCTTCGAAATTCTGTTGCTTAAATCTTGTACTATTCCCTAGCATATCTAAAGGCTTCAGTAAAAAAAAAGAAAGAAGTTTTATGTCCCTATATTAGGAATCCCAAGATCTCAATAAAAATGTTAAAATACATTCACAAATAAATGAACAATTATGATAGCTGACCTTTATACAGAACTCCCAGAACTCAGAATGAGTTATTGAATCAAGGAAGGAACTCTGTTCTGCTTTTATAAATACAGTTAAGACCAGTGTAAATACATGACTTGTCTTGAACACTAGGCTTTCTTAGACATAGCTTGAGCTTACAAAAATGGTATGTGTATGATTGCCTTCCCCTGGCCATCCTTGTTCATTTAATAAAAGAGTTGTTTCTGGAGTCTAGATCTGTATCCAGGTGGGAGGGAGGAGAATGTCAAAATAGATCTACCACCTTTAAATCAACTCATTCGCTATTTTATTAGAGGAAAAGATTAGAGTAAATAGATTTGGTCAAACCTCAAATGATCAAATGAACTTTTTCTCTCATCTTTAAAATATTTTTGCCCTTTCACTAAGACCAGTGTTTCACTCCATTTTTCTATATATCTACATCTTAAAAATTTTTTCAAATTTCCCTTCTCTCTAATTATGATACACCTTCTTAAAAATCACAATATCATATGCAAATTATCACTTATAAAGATTTCATAAGCTTTATTTTTTGTGGTTTATATTATTTACTATTACAGCACTACGATGTACTTTTTGCTTGCCTTGTAAAATTTTAAATGAATATACTAAATATGGTTTTCAAACATTATATTTCTCCTTTCCTTATCTTTCACCCTGATATTCCAGCATCGTCTCTCAACATTATTCTATATTTCAAATCACCAGTTGAATGAACTTTTTTCCAGGGTAGGAAGTAAATTTCTGTTCTTACTTCATTCTCATAAGAAAGACCTCTCCATTTTTAGATGAGAAAACTGAATACAGAGTATGCATAGAGGAGATCTATTTGGCAAGTCAGGCTATTGTTAATTAGATCATAATAGGAATGAGAGTAAACTCTCAGAGTTCATCCTTTCAACATTTATAGCTGCTACAAAGTAACTGATCTAAGGTATTTTTTTTTAAAAATAAGTAAGCTTTAACTTCATGTTTGACTTTTATGGTTATTAAGAAAGTTATCTTTGGAAAAAATGGAAGATTCATAACTTTTCTTAAAGTTCTCTCTTAATCTTGCTAGTTAGTCATTTGCATTTGAGTTAATTTTATTTTCTTCTGTTGTTCACTAGAATAAGCCACCGAATTTTCAGTGTCAATTTCTGTACGTATAGTAAAAGCAGTTTTCCAAAATCACTTTCGTGGACTTCATGAAATCTCACATTTTTTGCAAAATTTATAATTTTGCTTAGCAATCAATTTCCACTTAGATTTTCATGACTGACAAGAAACTGATTGTCTAATTCTAGTAAATGGTTGGCATGATGGGCAGGACTGGAAGCTAGCATCAGGTGGGAAGGAAAGTTTTGAGTAGTCTAATTTTTAGATCATAATCTTATGACACATTTGCTTATGATATGTGGCTTTATGACAGTGGTGGGTCAGAAAATAAACATCCAGATGTCACAGACACCTTTTAAACCACAGTTCCTTCTGGAAAAAAATAAATTCTGTGTATATAATATAGTTTATCCTTCATATTTGAATATTTTATTACTAATAAAATTGCTTCTTTCCTTGGATATCTCATGACCATCCAGATTTAACTTTCAATTCTATTTGCGAATCTGCTCAAATTTGTCCCTCATTCATATCCGAAGAGAGAGGCATCAGAAATGAGTATATAGTTAAAGTTATTAATAACTATCTCTTAAATTTATCCTAGGGTTAGTGGCCTACTAACTATAGAGTATGTCAGACACTTCAGAAAAGTAGTCCTGGATATTGACCTTTCTGTCTATGGACAGGTGGTACTGCAGCTGGTTCTGACATAGAATGGATCTATGGAAGAACTTATAAAATCTCAATTATTTATCCAAAATAAACACTAGGATATTGCCCCATCTGGTGCCTTTTATGTGGTAGAAGCATATAACAAGCTATCCTTGCTTTTAACTAGAGGATATTCGTGGAAATCCTCATGACTTATTATTACATTGTCAAAAAGATTGATTTATTTTCCCCATAGAAACAATTGTAATGGATAGTAGGTGTTGTATTTCTGACCAAGGACACAATGTAAAATTAATCAGAGCAAAATATACAACTATAAAAATCTATTGTAACAAACTAGGAAAATATTGTTTGAAATTATGAAATAGGAAAAAATACACTGAACATATCAGTTATATATGTAAAACTTTTATTATAGATTTGACTAAAAATGTATAGCTAGTTGTGATAAACACTTACTAAATGACTATTCTACTTGCTTTCTTAGAAATTAAAAAGCATTCTTCAATATGGCTTGTTTTTTGCAGCTGGCTTTAGAAGCTGTCCAAGGAAATTTGAATCAAAGCCTTCTTTTTCTTTCCACACTTTTTATATAGCAAATAGATGTGTTTTATAAAAATAATATACAGTTTTTTCAATGCCAAGCTAGTGCATCATTAAATATTGGGTGAGATTTCCAAGGGTATAAAAATTGAATAAAGGTTGTGATGAAATTTACCAAAAGTGGTTAGTTAGTGGAGAGTGAGGGCTTTATATAAGAACATGTAAGGAAAGCCCCTTGAAGCAAAATGTTGTGCTTCTCAGCGGGGGCAGTGTCAGCTTTGTTCATGGCATGTTCAGGTCACTAGAGCCCTCTCTGGAGATGGAATGATTTAAAGAGGCCACCAGGATAATGCTCCCCTGTAGGCCTAGGCATTTCTCTCCCTAGCCCCAACCTTCCTTGCAGATGAGTACCTTGGCACGAGCTCAGTATCTACTCCCTTCTCATCTTGGAGTAGACCACGGAGGGTTCTCTCTGACTGATCCCCTTTGTGAGCCAGAGGTATTCTGCTCATATCTGCTATCCCTTCACTGCCATAATGTCTATAAATATATTCCTTGTCCAGCCCAAGGACCTGTCTTATTCAGCCTAACATACTTTTTTTAAAAAAGGGATAGATGTACAATAAATGAAGTAGGGAGTATGAATTAACTTCAGAGATCATTTCACATGTTAAACCACTGAAGTGTGAAAAGAATCAAGTGTGAAATTAGAAGCTTAATATGAAGGATAAAACACCAAACTAAAATTCAGAAAAGGTATGCTACTGATGGTTCTGCTTTTTTTTTTTGCTATATATCTTTGGGAAAATGTTTTACCACATTGCATTTCATTTTCCCTACCTGTAAAGTAGACCAAATTTAACACCTGTGATTGTGTGTTTGTAGATGAGATTTACCTCTGTTTCTTTATGCCATATCTTAACTGGCAAATGCCAAACATATAGACAAGATTAAGTATTTATGAACATTAATTTAGAAATTCTTTTTTTAAATACCTTATAGAATTCTTTGTTTTGTTTGTATTCGTTGTATTAGGGTTCTCCAGAGAAAAAAACTAACAGAAGATATAGATATATAGTTCTATCTCTCTCTACCTTTCATCATCATCATCACCATCATCATCTATCTATCTTTCTATCTATCTATATACCTATCTACCTACCTACCTACCTACCTATCTATACATCAAGAGATTTATCATAAGAAATTGGCTCATGTGATAATAGAGGCTGAGAAGTTCCAAATCTGCAGTTGGAAGGCTAGAGACCCAGGACAGCCTCTGATGTAGTTTCAATCCAAATCTGAAGGCCTGAGAACCAAGAGAGCTGATAGGCAGGCTTGAGACCCAAGAAGAGACATTGTTTCAGTCTGAGTCTGATGGCATGAGAAGACCAATGATCCAGCTCCACAGTCAGGTGGAAGTTCCCCCTTATTCACAAGAAGATCAGCCTTTTTGTTCTAGTCTATCTTTCAATTGATTGGATGAGACCCACTCACATTGGAAAGTGAAATCTGCTTTATTCCATCTACTCATTCAAATATTAATCTCATTCAAAAATACCTCCACATACATACCCAGAATAATGTTTGACCAAATATCTGTGTACCCTGTGGCCCAGCCAAGTTGGCTCATAAAATTAATCATCACTAGTCAAAAAGGAAACTATGTATGCCATATGCATTTATCCTTATCCTTGGAATAGATATTGATATCTATTTTCTAAGAGGCTTTAAAGATGTTTGAGAAATTAAGAACATCAGAATCACATGGGCCACCCTAAAAGCTAATCCAACTCTGAAGCCTCTGACTGTAATAGGACCCCTTTATATGGAGAGGGTGGCTGTCCCATCTTTTGATTTCCATCACAAAGAGTAGAGATTGGAAGCTCTAAGGTATGATTTTCTCTTGGTGAGGATCTTTCATCTGTAAAGTCACCTAAAGCTTCTTTGAAACTCCTGATTTTAATATTTACAACCTTTCAGATTGACAAAGCCCACTGAGTGAAAGTGTGCATTCATTTTCCAAAGAAACCTCCTTCGAGTTTCAAAGGCATGGTCTCTTTTTGGTACATCCTAGACTTGAAAACAAACATATCCTTAATGATTTTATATTTTTCAAATATGTTCTCCTCATGGTCTTTACCTTTACAAACCAAAAATCTTAAATTACCTGTATTATATTTCTGTGTAGAAATTTGTGTGTCACATAGTTTATTTTAATTGTCCTTGAGTTAACAATAACCACAATGACTACAGTACATGAGTAGATGGAAATTGGGAAACAAAGATGCTGGATGACTAACTGGAAGAGAAAAATGGTGATGTCAGGGTCAGAACCTTGGGTTCATTGTTAGTTTTGTGGGGCTTTGAATTTTGGCACAAATTCTTGTCTACAGTCTTCCTTAACCTACAAACACCGAATTATTTTCTGAGTCAGCGCCAATATTCATGAACTTTGTGATGCCTTCCTTGAATTTTCCAGACATAATTAGTTTTTCTTTCCATTTTTCTATTACACAAATGTGTATTTACGGTGATCGAAAGATTGTTCAACTGCAATTAGGTATGATTTGAGTCTTATTCCACTCATTGCTGTCACTGGTGCATTTTTAGAATAAGACTAGAGGGAAGCCATTTTAGCTATAATATGAAATATTTCTGGAGATGTTCTGATATAACAAGTGAGAAATTATAGACTCTTCATTGGGACATTTTTTTTAGTGGGAGAAAATTCACATAAAATTAATGAAATATGAAAACAAATGCAAAAGGAGGGGATAAAATTAATTAAAATCATGTTGACATTGAGAAGCAAGTTGTAATAAAATATGTTCAAAGTATACCTAAAATAGTAACTTATTGAGAGAGACAGAGAGAGATTGAGAGAGAAAGAGAGAAAGACAGAGACAGAGACAGAGAGAGGGATTTTTCTAGGGCAAATGAATGAATAGCTATAGAATTGTTAGATAATTGAATTAATGAAAAAGAATAAGTCATATAAACTTATTAGAAAAATACTTAAACTTATTATTGCTTAGACATGATTATTGAGTTTGATGATGAAAACATGAAACTCCTAATAATATTAAAGCAACGAAGATGCCTATGATAAAATGGATAATAAGTGTTGTCAACTCAATATGTGAGATAGCCAATGTATAAAACTATTTGAAATGCCTGAAATTTTATTTACATAAAAAACTTGATAAAAGATTTCTCAAATTGGATAACAATTCTAGACATATTTGTATCATTACTAATAACATGTAAAGATAAAAGTTTTCTAAAATCTTAATACTAAAATAATTTCTATATACTAAAGACTGAATTAGCTGATTTTGTAGTTTGTTATATTTTAGTCTTTTTAATTTTGCAACTTTTCATGATTTATTTTCTCATTTTGAATCTTCACATCCATGCCTAATTTTATATATGTAAATTTATTTTCTCTTTCATAAAGAAGGATCCTCAACTTGATTAAGTTTCAGAACTTACAAGACCTGGATCATCTCACATAGCACACTTTTTATTCTCTCATAAGCATTTATTTTATTTTAATTATTTTTGCTGTCTGTCTTTTAATTTTTCATGGAAGGATACAAGGACTTTGACCTTTAAAATCTCTATACATAGCACAGTACTTGATACACAATGGTAAAAAATTGCTTGATAGAGAAGTATAGAAAGCATGAGTATCTGACAGAACATTGAGCTGATTCAGAGAGATCCTCTGGAAGTGGTTCTCAGAGTCCTCTGCTTTCACTAGTCAAATGACTGAGGTATTTAGATGAGTGCCATTACATGATAGCAATTTATCATTTTGGAAAATATAGAAAATATTGATTTGAGTAGTGTAGATAATCAAATTCTCCAATGAAAGCATAGCTTTGTTTGGCTTAGAAAAGACGTTTTAAAAAGTGTTCAATTTCATTCTTCCCCAGTTGTAATTAAAAACATTAAACTCTATCTCAAAAGTAATCATGATGATTTTCAATGTGAAGAGAAATTTCTATCAGAGAAAGCATTATACCTCAACTTTCTTTTGACTCTGAATGCAAATTACAAATAAACTCTAATTAGATTTTTCTTTAACTTAAAAAAATATATTTAGATGTGGATATATTTGTACTATAATTGATTTTTCCACTTTTGAATATATCAAGAGCATACAATTAGGGTGAGTCACTACTTTTAGCTGTAGAATGTTAAAAAATAAAATGTAAACTAAAGAAAACTCTGATTCAATTAAGGTGAGATTTTTTTCATTTTTAAAGAGGAGAAAATACTGTGAATAAGTTTAGTTTATTCTATATGCATAGCAACTAAATTTTAGGAAACAAATGAGGATAAACTCAAATTAAACATGTTTGAGACTTGTTATTTTAACAGAATAATGATATTTTATACTACAATGACTAGTGAAGTAAAAATTCATATTGTAGATGCACAGCTAAACACCATAAATAAATTTTCTTACCGTTTCCTTAAAATTAGACATGTAAATCAAACAAAGTTTCTCTAAAATGTGTCTTTTACAAAGTTATATCTTTCTCTTTATTTACTTTAAATATTGTGATTTAACATATACAATTAAAATGACGTTCAGTAATAGGTATTTCCTAGTTTGCTTCTTTTTAAAAAACATTGCAATAAAATATATAAATGGGGAATTCAGGCAATATCTGTTTCTGAAAAGCTTTAGGATCTGTTCTCACTTATCTCTGCAAATTTAAATATGATGCTGTCTTTTTTGCCTCTCAACTTTGCTTACTGGTGTACTGAATATGAAAAAGTACAAAGAATCCAAACACAAAAGAAAACATGTACAGCCTCTTAAATACTTAACAGAACCTATTTTCTATTTTAACAGATGTGAATTAAGTTATACTGCACAACTTCAAATAAATACCAGCCTTACATTTTATTAGGTGTTCTGATAAACACTGTAAGGTACAATATAATTTACATGCCTGCTCATCAATGCCCTGGTTTGCTACAGTAGTATAGGAAAGAAGCATGCAGCTACTGTTCTCTCTAAGGGAAATCTTATTATTTTTTTTTAAAGTATATACATGTATTTTGCTTTTTAGTTTTTTAGTTTTTTTTTTTCTTTTTAACACAGAGTCTGACAATCTGAATGAATCTAAGAATATGAGAAAGTTCTGAGAACTATATAGTTCCATTCTGCTTTTTGTATGAACTGAGATTCTCACATGCTTCCCCTGAGAACAGGCAATGTGTTGTGCATCACATAATTCTACATTATCTTTGAGGTTGCATTAAGTATTATTTTTTATTGTTTAAAATTGTAGTTATGAACTTTTTCAATATAGTACAGTACATATATTGTGAGGCACTAAAGTAAGTAAGTGAGTTTTCGTGCTGACCCACTCAATACTCTTCAGAAATCAATTGACTTGACATTTTCTCACATGCTTCTGTTCTTTTAAATGAGACTTCTAATTTCCTAATGGTCCAGGAGAGGATATGATGACTTCTAAGTTTCCCCAATAAAAACATCATAAAGAAGAAAAAAAATCTGCTACTTGAGTACTTGGGTTTCAAGTTTGAGAAATAGTGAAAGTCTAAAAAATCTAATCAATGACTCACTGTAGAGATATTCCCTTCTAGTTTATGGTCTTCAGCTAGATGTTAAACACACACCACACACACAGACACACACACACACACACACACATGCACACAGAGAAACATTCTTTCTCCTCCAGCCTGAAAAGTATTATTTTATGCAAGTCTCATCCACTCAATTAGTAAATATTTATTGAAAGCCTAACACTGTGAGTGCCAGACACCATGGTACCTCATAGCAAGGAAATTAAGAAACAGGTAAAAACACGCCTTGCCCTTGATTAACTCTTGGCTTAGTTTTGGGGAAATGTTATGATAAATGCTGATATTATAAGCAAGAATAGAGTGCTGTAAGAGCAAAGAGAGGGCTGATGAATTAACTTGGCTTGAGGGAATCAAGAAAGGGGTCATCAAGCAGACTGAGCACATGTTCACGTCAGAGTTATAGAACTTTAGAACTGGAAAGAAATTTAGAGATTTTCAATCTACAGATTAGGTAAAAGTTTAAAAGTAAATTATTTAGCACAAAGTTAAAACAATTCATCAACTTATTCAACAAATAAATATTGAGTACTAACTATGTGCTTAGCATAATTAGAAGGACTGGAATGAACTCTGATTAAAAAAAAAAGAAAGAAGAGCAAGCTGATTGGACTAAGAAGGTGACATTAGAGGCTCCCTAATTCCCCTCCTTGCATGGTCACACCAAATGTACAGATACACATGGAGCAATTACCTATGAATGAAATCTAGAAACTAACTGAGTGACTCCCATACATCAGGTGAATGAGAAAATGCCCACACTGAAATGGATAGAAAAGGCTGAGACACACTCTTACCATAAACGACACACCTGAAACAGAACCTACAAGAAACTCACTTCAGCTTTGAGCATACACATAGAACAAAAGTAAAGGGATGGAAAAAGATGTTTGTGCAAATGGAAACCAAAAGAAAGCAGAGGGAACTATACCTGTCAGACAAAACAGATATTGAGCCAAAGACTGTAATAAGAGACAAAGTCATTATATAAATGATAAAGTGGTGAATTCATCAAGAGGATAGAACATTTGTAAATATTTATGCACCCAACATAGGAACATCTAATATAGAAAGCAAATATTAAGATACTTGAAGGAAGAAATAGACAGCAATACGATAATAGTAGGGGGCTTGAATACCTCACTTTCAGCAATGTATATATATATCATCCAGACAGAAAATCAATAAGGAAACATTGAACTTAAGCTATATGTTAGCCCACATGGATTTAACATACATTAATAGAACATTCTATTCAACAGCAGCAGAATACATATTCTTCTCAAGTGCACATAGAACACATAGATCATATGTTAGGCCACAAAATGTCTCAATACGTTTAAGAAAGTTGGAATCACATCAAGCATCTTTCTCAATTACAATGGTACAAAACTAGAAATCAAGTATAAGAAAAAAACTGGAAAGTTTACAAATATATAGAGGTTAAACAATGTGCTCCTGAACTACCAATGGGTCAAAGAAGAAATCAAAAGAGAAATCAAAAAATATCTTGAAACAAGAAAATGGAAACACAGTATACCAAAACTTATGAGATGCAGTAAATGCAGTTCTAAGAGGAAAGTATATAGTGATAAACAACTTAATAAAGAAAAACAAGAAATAAATAAATAACCTAATTTTACACCTAAAGGAACTAGAAAAAGAACAAACTAAGCCCAAAGTTAGTGGAAAGAAGGAAATAACAGAGATCAGAGTGGAAATAATAGAGACTAATAAAATAATAGAAAAGATCAATGAAACTAAAAGATGGATTTTGGAAACAATAAACAAGACAGACAAGTCTTATGTGTGGAAATTTTAAAAAAAGTTAACTCACAGAAACAGTAGAAAAATGGTTGCCTGGGGCTGAGGGGGTGGGGAAAGTAGAGTGAGATGTGTAAAAGGGTACAAACTTTCAGTTATGGGATGAATAAGTTATGAGGATCTAATGTATAACGTGGTGACTATAGTTGATAACAATGTATCATATAATTAAAATTTAGAGTAGAACTTAAATATCCTCACCAAAATAAATAAATAAATAAATAAATAAACAAATAAATAAATAAATGTAAATATGTGAAATGATGAATATGTTAATTAATTCAATATGGGGTATCCTTTCAAAAGGTATACGTATATCAAATCATCATATTGTACACCTTAAATATTTTATAATTTGTCGATTATACCTCAATAAAGCTGAAGAAAACTAACTAGACCCTCAATAAAAGCCAAACCACAAAACCAAACCAAAATTTCCAGCCCTCATGAAGTTTATACTCTAATGGGAGTGAGTCACACAATTGAATCCTCAGTATATCAGATGGTAAGTTAATAACTGCTATCTATAGATTAGCTACACAGAAAAGGGTTAGAGAGATGATGAGAGGTATTATATACTTTTTAAAATAATTTGACCAAAGGAGACCATTGAGTAAGACTTGAAGGAATTGAGAGAGAAGCCATTGGAGATACCTCGTGTATTGGGATGGGGGGAGGGGGTTGTAAAAACATGTCTAGCAAATGAAAGAGCTCAATATGAAGGCCATGATGTGAGATCATATGTGTATCTTCTTAAAAAAGCATGGAGGCCAGAGTGTCTGGAGCAGCATGAGTGATGGGAAAGTGTAGTTTAAAGAGGAAATGGAATTAAATCACACAGGGTCTTATAAACAATTGTAAATCATTTGAATTCTGCTCTTAGTGAAATAGAATACTGAATTGTTTTGAGTAAGGGAAAGACAAAGTATAACATGTATTTAAAAATGCTTCATCTGGCTTCAATGTGGATACAGACAGTAAGAGAAGAAAAAGATTTATTTATAAAGCTTTTGCAACAGACCAAGTGAAAGATGATGTCGCTTGGACAAGGAAGGAAGCAGTGGAGGTGATGAGATGTGGTTGAACTCTGGGTAGATTTGTAAAGGTAAAATCTACAGGACTTACTGAAAGAACGAACGTGAGGTGTAAAAGAATCAGTAGTATTAGATGATTCCCAGGTGTTTGACCTGAAGAGTTAGAAAGATGATGAAAATGAGATGGGGAAGACAGTATACAAAGCAAGTCTGGGATAATAATAAGACTGTTTTCATACCCATTAAGTTTGAAACACTTAAGAAATATTCAATTGAGATGTCAAGGAGGCAGTGGGTATATGGACACTGGGGAGGAGAAAACTGGGGATTTAAATTTGTTGGTTCTCAATATGTACATGATATTTAGAGCTCTAAGACTGAGAATCAGAAAGGGAATGAGAACAGAAAAACAAGACGGTCCAATGATTGAGCACTGAGCACACCATCAACTGGAGCTTAGTTAGCAAAGGGAATTGAGAATGAATAACCACTGGGAAAACTTTATCCTAGAAGGGAGTGAAGAAAGCATGTGAGAAAAGGAAGAATGATCAAACTACTGCCAGCTGCAGCCAAATGCTCCTGAAACATCAAGTAAAATGAAGCCTGAGAACTAATTCTTTGATTTAGCGTCATACGAATTATTGACCTCGAAATGAATAGTTTGAATGAAGTGGTAGTAGTGGGAAAAGCCCAGCTGGAGTAACTTCCAGAGAGAATGAGAAGATAAATTGGACACAAATAGTATAAATCCTTTTTTGAGGAGTTTTGCTATTGTGAAAAACAGAAAAATGAAGTGGTGGTGAGAAGAGGTTGTATGATTAGGACAAGTTTTATTTTTAATTTTTGTTAAGATAGGATAATTGATGGCTTCTATGCTGTCCTGAATATTCAGAAGGAAAAATTACTGATGCAGAAATGGGGATAATTACTCTTGGTATATACTTCATAAGGTCATAACTTTCTTTCACTGGATGTAAAAATGTAATTTTTGAGTCTCTTGACTAAATCAGTCTCGAGTTTCTTGGCTGAATTTTGAATCTCAAAGCTGCTTTTTGATTAGTGGGAACCGCTAAAGCAGTGGTTCTCAGTCTTGTCTGCCCAGTAGAATCACCTGAGTACTTCAAAATGGTCAATGTCCAAGCCTCACCACAAGGCAGATGAATGAGACTGATTCAGCGGACAGGTCTCTAAAACTACCTGGGGGATTCAGATGTAAAACTAGCCCTGAGAACTGCAGAAGTAGAGTAACTTAAAAATAATTAATAATGAAGTTAATAAAATGCACTAGGGCATGTACTTTTTTACTAAGTCTCAGCCTGATGGAGGAAAAAGCAAGACTGCTACTTCACTGAAATATCTGCAACATAGTACATCGTGATTTATTTAATTTCAAAAGGTAAGCTAATAACAAATGTTTGTTTTCATTGCGGTAGACTCCAAGATGACATTTGCCAATCCTTGCAGAACAGAAACAGGGATTTCTGGAAAAGTAATAGGCAAGTAAAAAGTCGAATCTTCTGGATAGACTGTTTTGCAGTAGGAAAATTAAATGAACGAGTTGGTACAATGGTTGGAATAAAAGGAGAAATATTCAAATTATAAATGGGCTCTCCTCTGGAAAAGTTTTTTCTAACAATTATGAAAATATAATGGTACTATAACTAGTTGAGGATTAGCTATATTGCTTTGGGGGATCTGACTCATGAAGTGTTCCTACCATGTTTTGTCATTTACCTGTTTTACAGGATGGTAAAACCTATATTCTAACACAAAACTTGTTCTTCCAACTCTGAAGTCTGTGTGCTTTATATAGTTGGCTAATCTTATGAACAGTTGATGACATAAACATATAAATTATAATTAAATCCCTTGACTTCTCAGAGTTATTGAATGAAATGGATATTCTTAATTCAACATTCATGAGTCATAAAATATTCTCTATATTACACTAAAATTAATATGCCATAATTTAAAAAATTACAAAGGTACCTTGGTTTTCATCTGGCCTATTGTTTGGGCATAGTTTATGCATCTATTTAAAGTAATGGTTAAACTTTGAGGTAGTTAGTATTCATATATTTGGAATGGAAGTATTTTTGTTTGAATTTTTCAAACCCTAAAGGTCAACCTTGATGATTTTCTGTAATTTTTCCTCTTTTTCTAGTTGATTATCTTTCTTGCTCTTTGACCATATCCATTTATGAAGTGCTGTGACTCCTTTCCTCTATAATGGTCAGTCATTCTTTGGTTTCCCTTTCCTCTCTCCTATTTCCTTTTCTCCTTTAGTTCTTCTTCATTTTCTTGAAGAAAATATTTTTTCTGTTTCTTTTCTTTCATGCATTGGTTCATGATATAAAACTGAATTGCAAAATGAATGAACTGGGACTCAAACAGCATCTTAAAAAAGGAAATAGAAGAAAAGATAAAATACCATGGCATGTTGTAAGGGTAGGTATTGTTTTATGAAACTTTTTCCCATTTTATATTTATACATATGTGTAGTTTACATGTATTTGTAACTATATAACATATATATGCAAATATACATATATGCATATACTTGTCCATGATGTAAAATATATTTTTACTAGGAATCACAGTAAAAACTCAAAAGCCATTGGAGTAATGAGTGTTAAGGATTTGATAAAATTGTACGGAATTATTTTGAGTAGCATATTTTAAAAACTCAACCAAGCATGGGCCATAAGCCAGGGTTCATAACTATTTTCCTTAGGGTGATTATTAGTTTTAAGCTTTTTTTTTGGTAGCCGAATTTGGCCTCGTTAACATTTGCTACCATGTTCATTCATATTAAGTATATTCAAGTTGGAATAGGATCATCAATTCATGGAACAATGTGGCACTCAGGAAAGAGGTGAAATGAGGGAAGATTTTTTATATTCATGCCTAAGAACCCAGGCAGCTTTCTTCTTTGGGAGTTGTCTTCTACTTCTTTATCCATTTATCTTTATACATAAGATTTATTTTAAAGGCCATTTCCTTATGAAAAATTTCCTTGACAATAGTTCACGTATCAACTTACTAATAATAAACATTTAACATGAAAATGATGTGTGAGATTTTGTATTGATAAAACAAGCATGTTGCCCACTCTTGTTGTGGAATTAAGTGTCTCACTCTTTCCTTTTTTTTTTTTTTTTTTTACCTTTTTGTTTAAGTAATTGACATGAGAATACAAGAATGAGAAGTATCATTAAATTCTTATTAAGAAATCCACTTCAGAGTTTCATCTTAAGTGAAGTGGGGAAAAACTCTGTGTGCCAAATAATTACTTGATTATTTTTAAAACTAGCTTAGAGAATAATCAGGAAATTATTGAGAACTTACTGCCTAAATGGCAGAATAAGAATGTGATATAATTCTTACAATGTAAAGTTTATAGTCTAGGGCGAAATAATTTTATGCAAAATGAACATTAGAGGATTAAGTAAAGCAAAAAAAAAAATATTGAGTATAGGTATTTATATGTGTGTATCCTTCATTGGCCCTCGTCCACCATTCCAGGTTGCCGCCAACCTTATAAATTTCTTGAACATGTGCTGGCAGTGAATAACATAGGCCATTATTACATTGGTGGTACTCAAAAATTTTATTGAGAAGATGAATTTTCTGTGTTCTTAAGACTCAAAACATCAGCAGAAACCACATAGAAACATAGTATGTGAGAGTATGAAGGGCCTCAGAAATCCCATTTTAGAAATTTGGAGACAGTGACCAACAGCCCAGAGTTTCGGGGCCTTGTCCACAGTCATGGACTCGAGGGTTTCAGTGTCTGGTTGAGTGCTCCTCCTAGTAACAGTTATTTCAAATCTCTTGAAAAGCACCCAAATAAGCTATAATCATGTATTCCCAAAATAAGCTCCCAACCAGACCTGGCCAACCACAAACATAAGTCTACCATGTAGTCATATATCCAATCACAAAATTTCATACAAAAGTATGTATTATACATAATCTATCTAAAATTTTCAGTTACGTACAGTTAGGTAAATCTAATGTGCCAGGAAAGTGAGCTATATTTTCACTCTGATGTGGTGAACTCCCACACACCTCAACACATACCTCTAAGAGTGTATATATTCACTGTCTCTTGCTACCTTAACCTCCCTGTGTTAAGAGAAGATGAAAAAAAAAAAAAAGAAAATAGATCATTTCATTTCATTGCAAAATGATGTTTATTGGGGTATTGTACTTAAAAGAGAACTTTCATTTTAATGAGTCTCTAATCATGATAACCTTGTATAATGTAATATTCTTTAGATTTGTATAAGATCCTATTTCACCAAATTACATTTTAAAGTGGTACAGTCCACTTTAAAAGTATATTTGGTTCATATATCATGTCCTACCTATTTTTAATTGCTGTGTTCTCACTCTGTCTTGATTTCAGATAAACCAGATATATTTGTATGATTCACCAAATCTTCAATAATCAGCACTCTGTGTGAACCCATCCATCACAGGAGATGCCCTTTCAGAATTGTATTGACTTGCAACTATCAGTATCAAGTTTTGTTTTTAAGTCATCACTAACATTTTTAATAAGTTTTAATTTTTTTATGAATTGTTTTTAGTGGCTATTTAGGATTTCAAATAATGCAAGGAGAACAAATGAGTTACAGTGTGATTTTCAGGGCTAAAAAGTAAAACAGATGCTTTTCAAAGTTCTGTCTACAGTGTAATCTCAAGCCAAATCATAAGAGCCCGAGTCTTTTCAAAATGTTTCTGATATTAACTACTCACATAGCATGCTGTAGCACTCATCATGCTTTACTGTATTGCCTTGATAATTGTTAGTCTCTCATTAAGAGAATTTACAACCTATGACCTCAGACCAGGTCCACCTTTTCATCACTCTATTATTTGCACCTAATATAGTAGCTAGCACATTACAGATATAAAACAAATTTTGTTGAATTAATGAGGGTACTTTGACTAAAGATAAGATTACACCTACTTCATTTGTATATTATATTGATTGGGAAATAATGTTATTTGAGTAGTACCATATTTAATAATTGAAAGCAATAATATTTTGTGGGCATTATTTTCAGACTTATTTCTTGAATTATATAAAAGGCTCTGAAAATACATAGTGTCTAAAGTTGTCATGCTATTGTAAGGTGAACTGCTAGCTCTACTGTAGGGTGGACTGCTCAACAAAAAGCCTACATACATAAGAGTTTTTAAGACCCTTTATGACACCATAAGGTGGAACATGCACTTCAGAATATATGCAAAATCTATTCCTTATGTTCTATTTAAATTTATTTTTCTAGTCTATGGCCATGCTACTCTGAACAAGCCCGATCCCATCTGATTTCGGAAGCTAAGCAGGGTCAAGCCTGGTTAGTACTTGGATGGGAGACCAACTAGGAAGACCAGGTGCTACAGACATAAAAAATTTAAAAAAAAAAAATTAGGGATTGTAAATTGACAAGGTCCTTGCAATCTGTGAGGTCAACAAAGGTTTGCCTCACCTAAAAATTAAAATTAAATAAATAAATTTATTTTTCTAAAAATAAAAAAAACTTATTTTACTACCATTTGATGTTAAGATTGATGGTAAAACAAGTATGTAACTTGCAAATAAGTATGTGTAATACCCTGGGGGAGCACTCCATTTTTTTGTGGCAAATACATATATATGATTTTAAAAATTTGGAATTTTTCCATGTAAGACCACCATCAATACATATTACAAATACCAAAATGATATGAGATACTGAATGGTGATGCATGAACATGTTTATTTTTCATTGACATAAATACAGATGATGTAAACTATATTTTAAATCTGCATATATTTTAAGCTAACTTTTAGAGATCACATTGTAGGAAAATTCTAGAAATGGTAAGAAATGACAGCTATGCAAAGACACAGAATAGAATTGAAAACTCAACAATACAGGTGAAACAGAAAGCCCATGAAGAAGTGAGATTTCCCAATAAAACTCTGGAAAACTCCCCAAATTAGCATTGACAAGAATTTGACTAGACCGTGAGATTGTTAATGGGACAATTTATTGGAAATCTGTTAAGTGGAGCCAGAGAGGCCCGCTGGAATACAGAAGTGAGTGGTATCAACAGGGGAAGGTACAAGACAGGAGAAGATTATTTTCAGAAAATATCTGTATGACGATAAGCAAGCATTTGCCATAAATGAAATAATCACAACATTTTCTAATTAATGAAGTGAAAATAAAGAGAAATTAGTATGGAATGATAAAAGACTACAAGTCGAGAAATGACTGGTTAGTCTTAAAGCATGCTAAGTTCTTTTATTTAGGAGCAGTATAAAAAGATTGATTAATTTTAGTATTTAAGGGAAACTTGCATGCTCAATTTTCTAAGAAAATAGCGAATAGAGTAGAAACAGAATGTTTAAATACCAAACTGTGGAGGAAAAAAATTTAAGTTTTAAATAAAGTGATTTAACTAGTTGCACATGCAAATCATAATACTAACAGTAGAGGGCAGGGTATCCTTGATACTGTGTTGATAATTTCTTAAAATTGCAGAGCATATCTAATGTTATCCTTGAAATCATGTTTCATGTGTTCAGTCAGATATTGAGATTGAGATTTTATTTTTAAAAATATAGTGATGACAATTTATTTTTTTAAAAAAACAAATCCTGGTATGACCTGTGTAATGTTAAGATATAGCTCCTTAGCAAGGAAGTATTATATTTATTATTAGACTTTGGATTTTAAAAATCTGTTAAATTTTCTTAATTCATTTTGAGAATCATTTCTTTTGTTTTTGAAAATAATTTTGAAGTTTCTTAATCAAAAAAAAAGAAAAAGAAAAAAGTGATTAAACAATTGGATGATGAGAGCCCATTTTCTCAAGTTGTAGATAATCCCTAAATAACGGCCAACATAGTTTTTCGATGTGATTCTCTGGTTATATGCTTTCCTATTCTTTCAATAAGTTTAGAATCTTTTTGGATCTGAATACGTTATGTATTTGTGCAGACAAAACTTGATTCTGCATCCTGTTTTAATTGTGTTAACGTACAAGAGACATTGAAATGCTTGCTTCTTTCTGAATAAATAAGATGTTTTATGCTGCAGCCATATTTATGTTAATTATCCTAATTAAATTGTCAAAATACAGAATATAATTCTGACTTTGGCATTCTCTAGTTAGTCACTTAAGATAGCCTAGATTATCTGGTAACAAGTGACCTAAAATATTAGTGACTAACGGGAAGAAAATTTTATTTCTCACTCATTCTACGTAGTCTCATGGGTTGCTGTCAGTGCTGTTTCATGTTGCCTTTACTCTGGACCCCTGGTTGATGGAGCAGCCCTTATCTGGAATATTCTGGTTTTATAACACAGGTGAAGAGGGAAATTAGCAAACTGCACAGCGGCTCTTAAAATTTCTGCTTGCAAGTGACACATGTCACTTTTGCTAACTTTTCATGAGTTATATGACCAAG
>NW_011889354.1:864183-866500 GCF_000151845.1 Pteropus vampyrus | reverse complement strand
AACTACCTAAGTTTCTGAGCCTCCGTTTTCTAATTATAAAATGTGAATAATAGTTTCTACTAGGTGAAAATTAAAGGAATTACTCTGTATAAAAACTTACCATAGTGATAGGATGGAGAATAAGTGCATCATAAAGACGGATAAAACCTTAATCATAGCCAGAAAATATAAAGTAGTGTATATTTCCTCTTCACTAAGAAATAGGTAAAAACTCATGCCAGAGGATAAATCTCTGGTTGTTTGGTCAAGAATCTGGTTTCTTTCTTCGTTGTTTCATTTTTGCTGAGTCTTTTTTCTGTGTCCCATGTAATTCTAGCCTCCTGCAAGCCTGTTCCGGACTGTCACTGCTTGTAGCTGGCCCTTTATTATTTATGGAAAAATCTCCATGTCTACATCTGGAATTGCTCAAAGGTCACTGTAAGTATTGAGTCTTTATTAATGGTTGTTCCCCTACAAAATGCTTTCCAAACTGCCTGTAGCCCGGGACTTCGAGCTCCTTCTAAGAGCTAGTTTTCACCCTGTTTTCAGAGACTTGTAGTTTCGCTCTTATTTGTTTTCTCGGCAGCAAAGAGAAAGATTTTATCCTGTTTGCTATTAGGTATAAAGACTTTTCATAAGTTGAAACAAGTTCTTTTTCAGGAAAAACTATTTCAGCCTTGTATGTTTAAACATTCCTGATTGAAGCACATTAGGGGCTTTTAGCTTTATAACTGTATATCTAATATCAGATGAAGTACAAAATATGTGAAGACATTTCTTCAACTTCATGATTTCCAATATTTTCTTAATATATTGTTTTTAAGATTACAACTAAGATATGCACAAATTCTAGGAAATTTAACAAGTACAGAAGAACATAAAAGATGTTTTAAAAATTAGCTTTAATCCTTTCCCTCAGTCATGGCATTTCTTGAGATATTACTTGTAATAGTGATATTACTATATCACTATTATATATATATTATTCTCCACATATATTATACATTATAATTTGTATGGTACTATATCACATCAATGATGTGTTTCATTATATATTGTATTTTGTTTTACTTGATACGGTCCTATGCATAGTTGGCTATGTCAGTTTTTCAACATAGCATTTTAGTCTGTGAGAATACCATAATTTATTTTAACATGCTCATGTTGGACACTTAGGGAGAGAGTAAACTGTTACGACTCTTCTAGAGCATAATTTATTAATATAATGCCAAATATTAAACTTAAATACTATTCAACAGAAAAAAATTGCATTTATTTGAATTTATTCAAAGGGAAATAATAAAGCAAACTCACTCGAATATGTGTACTGAAATGTTCATGTTAGAGTGTTTAATAGTGAAAATAATTTTGCAGCCTAAAGGTCCATCAGTAGAAGATTGCATAAATAATTTATGGTGCATACTTCCAGTGGAATGCAATGTGGTTAAAAGAGAAGGGGCTCAATTTTACTTATGTTCATTAAAATTGTTTATATTATTTTAAGTGAAATAGAGCAAATTAAAAAATAGTTTAATAGACCTAGTTTGGTAAACACACACACAAAAATCTGGGAGAATATACTTTACAATAACAACCGTTGTTATCTCAAAGTACTAGCATCATGGGTGACTATTTGTAATTTTTTTTTTCTTTTTGGTAACATTTGGCAGTGAGCCATGGTTTCTTTTGTGATCAAGGAAGAAAGAAAGATCATTTCAAAAGAAGAAAAAGGATTTTTTTACTTAAGTGACTCTTTATAAATCTGTCTTAGTTTATTTATAATAGTTGAAAGCACATTTAAATGAATTTTACTTATTAGTGGAATCTTCATTATTTTAGCACCCCCAAAACTTTGTAATTATTCTACTTACAATTCAAAGGTGTTAGGGAAATATTTTATGTAAAAGTTGCTGGACCCATACACAGATGGGAATATTAGGGATAGGGGAGCAGTCCTGTGACTAGAAGTATATGCTTCTTGCTATTGCTTAATATTTCTCCAGAAAGTTGCTCAATACATGAGATGAAGGGGATTAAGAGGAATTGAGCAGCAGATCTCATGTTGCCAATGTTAAGAAATCCTAGAACCAATAGAGAGGTTATATGACTTTTCCCACCTTTTCCCTTTTTGTTGTTCTTATTCTTGTTGTCATTCTCCAGGTAAGTAAAGGGACGAGGAAAGTGCCTATGTATTATCAAATAAACCACTATTATGGACACAACGAAGTATTGGCTCATTCCTGATTCACCTATAAATAGCTTTGGGACTAATTTGAGTTTTAAAATTTAAACCAAACACCACACATCCTTAGTAAGAATTCCTAATTCTAATTCCGCG
>NW_011889354.1:849345-864133 GCF_000151845.1 Pteropus vampyrus | reverse complement strand
TGAAATGTTCATGTTAGAGTGTTTAATAGTGAAAATAATTTTGCAGCCTAAAGGTCCATCAGTAGAAGATTGCATAAATAATTTATGGTGCATACTTCCAGTGGAATGCAATGTGGTTAAAAGAGAAGGGGCTCAATTTTACTTATGTTCATTAAAATTGTTTATATTATTTTAAGTGAAATAGAGCAAATTAAAAAATAGTTTAACAGACCTAGTTTGGTAAACACACACACAAAAATCTGGGAGAATATACTTTACAATAACAACCGTTGTTATCTCAAAGTACTAGCATCATGGGTGACTATTTGTAATTTTTTTTTTCTTTTTGGTAACATTTGGCAGTGAGCCATGGTTTCTTTTGTGATCAAGGAAGAAAGAAAGATCATTTCAAAAGAAGAAAAAGGATTTTTTTACTTAAGTGACTCTTTATAAATCTGTCTTAGTTTATTTATAATAGTTGAAAGCACATTTAAATGAATTTTACTTATTAGTGGAATCTTCATTATTTTAGCACCCCCAAAACTTTGTAATTATTCTACTTACAATTCAAAGGTGTTAGGGAAATATTTTATGTAAAAGTTGCTAGACCCATACACAGATGGGAATATTAGGGATAGGGGAGCAGTCCTGTGACTAGAAGTATATGCTTCTTGCTATTGCTTAATATTTCTCCAGAAAGTTGCTCAATACATGAGATGAAGGGGATTAAGAGGAATTGAGCAGCAGATCTCATGTTGCCAATGTTAAGAAATCCTAGAACCAATAGAGAGGTTATATGACTTTTCCCACCTTTTCCCTTTTTGTTGTTCTTATTCTTGTTGTCATTCTCCAGGTAAGTAAAGGGACGAGGAAAGTGCCTATGTATTATCAAATAAACCACTATTATGGACACAACGAAGTATTGGCTCATTCCTGATTCACCTATAAATAGCTTTGGGACTAATTTGAGTTTTAAAATTTAAACCAAACACCACACATCCTTAGTAAGAATTCCTAATTCTAATTCCGCGTGTGTGTGTGTGTGTGTGTGTGCGTGTGTGTGTGTGTGTGTGTGCATTTGACCTTCAGAAAGTTTGTGAAGTTTATGTCAATATGCTCTCCCTCCCTCTAGTCATGTATCATGGAATTTATTTTATAATGTTGTAGGAAAAAACAGAATTTTATTGTTTTTCTTTGAACTACTTTGATTACTAGTATGGTTGAGCATTGTTTTGATTTAGTTTCAGTTTTGGTTTTGATCAGTTTATTTAAAAACTTTTGTTATAACTCTTTCCCTTTTATCTATGAGATCAGGTTGTCAAGTTATGGGCTGCAGGCCAGTTCAGCCTGCTACTTATCTTTGTTAATAAAGTTTCATTGAGACACAACCAGGCCAATTCATTTATGTGTCATATTGTTTATGTTTTTTTTCTTGCTACAGCAGCGGGAGAGGGCAAGTCATTATGACAGAGATTGTATGGCCACCAAAGCCTAAAATATTTACTCTCTAACGCTATGGAAAGAGTTTAGGGACCCCTACTCATGTTTGAGAGGGTTAGTTTAAAAAAATGTTTTTATCAATTTGAATGAGCTAGTAATATAGTAAAGATTGTAACCTTTGTTTGAAATATTTCTTGGAACTATTTAAAGTGTTATGTTTGCCTGATGAGGCTTTGATGGTTTCCATCTATCAGAGAGTCTATTCCCTCCTTCTCTCAAACTCCCTGAGCCTAGGTCCTGGAATAATTGATATAGTGTCTCTTAACTTAGAAGGGCTGCCACCATCTTTTTTACCATGATTGCTGGATGGACCAGTTTATTATCTGTGTCATAACTTACTCACCAAAATGCTTACAATCCTTATTCTTGACCTAGATGTTAAGGACTATCCATTTCTGAGAATCATTTAGGATCCTTCTATTTGTGTTGAACTTTGATGTCTTAGCGATAGTAAAGCTTTGAAGCTGTAAGCCAATCCCTTATATGAACTCCTAATTTATCTTTACTAAAAATAATACTTTATGTTTTCTAACATTTTAAATCCTTCCTGAAGATTTTAATATGGTTTTACTCTTTCATTTTCCTTTTTTAGTCATTTTTTCCCTCTATTTTCCAGTCTTACTTCTTATTGTTTTCTGCTAATGACTGCTTTCTTTCAATAATCTGTTTTCCATGTGAAAAAGTAGTTCTGAGGGAGACATTTTTTAAATTAAGAGTCAATTAAATTGTTACCCTTTATCCCTTATTAGTCACTAGGTATTTTCATAATTGAAGAAATGAATCAAATTCCTGTTTCCCAATTGTACTTATGATATGATCCAGTACTTTGCTAATTAATTATTTTCCCATCATAGTGATCAAGAATTATTACTGTGGCTTATCTATGTTTACATGTTTATCTGAACATTAAAAATATTGGAAGATAGAGATAACTAGTTCCCATGATATTCAGGTTTCCTCTCCTACCTAGGCACACATAAAGATTTTCCAGCTTCCCTTGCCATTAGGGTAGAGCTGTGTGTCTTACTGTGGACTACAGCTGTGAGAGAAAGTGGTGTGAGTAACTTCAAGTCTGAGGCATTTAAGTGTGCTTATAAGTTCCTCTTGAACTGGCAATCTTCAGTGTTACAGGTGGAGATGGCAGAGTTAGAGATAGTCAGGGCATCCATAGCCTGGTCCTGAGTGACTACATGGAGGAGAATTCCCTCGTAACTTGTACATCTCATGTGAACAAGAAATTAACCTGAGTTATGCTAATAAATTTATATTCTGTGTTTAATTTGTTACTACATATAACCTAATCTATTCTCACTAACACAAAAATTAATTTTATAAATGTGGGCTCTACTATAATAAGACTTGATATGTACATATTTGAAAGGCAAAGGACAGGCAGTGAGAAAAATGGTCCAAGAGGAGACAAAGAAGAAAATATATGTAATGTATTCATAAAACATTTGATGAAATGATTGTATGTCAGCACTTGGAAGGCAGATTTTACATCTAGGTAACTGCTAGCTCCTGGGTAAGAGGCAGAAAATAGAACCATAATAGTTTAGGCTAACTACCATTGGCTATGCTTGGCAAAGTGTTAACAAAAATAAAGATGAATTCAGGCAAGAATTGGCTGGTTCACAAGCAGAAATGAGAAGACATAAAGAGGATCTAGAAATGTGGATTCCTACAGAAAAGGGCAATTGTCTCTAGCCCCAAACTGTACACCAAAGAATTTTACAAAGGTTTTAAATAAAAAACATTCAACAAAACCTTTCAGTTGATTTCAGTACCTAAGGCAGAGAAAGTTTTAAAAGTGAGGTCTGCCCACCTGTTAGTACAGGTAAGCTTCAGGTAGCCATATCAAATTGAGGTAGGGAATGAAGGAATCGAGAAAACGAAGAGCTGTTGGAGATTTAAAAACTCAGTATTTAAAAGTATGAGCGTGGATACTGGCACGTGGAACTGACTGGAAACAAACAGAGAAGTCTCTTAAGTGTTTGAGGGAAATGTACTGCCAAAGAAACCACGAGCCTGGACTGAAGGGCCCTTTGACTGTATGAAGTTGAAAATGGCCTTTGTACACACAGCATTATGTGAGCAAGGAGACCGAGGATGCTGTTCAGCCCTGAGGAGACTTATTTTCAGATACAGTCAAAGAAGGGCATGGAAAAAAAGGACCCATCTTGGGGTGGAGACTGGAGACTGAGGCCGCACACAGGTAGGGAGCCTTCACTGTGGGTGCTCACCAGGACTTCAGGATTTACATGGCTGCTGAATGTCACATTTTTCTCCTTTCTAAGTGAATGTATTATTGTAATTATCCTGACCACATCACACCTTTGTGTATTAAGTGTGTGTGTGTGTGTTTGTGTGTGTGTGTGTGTGTGTGTGAGTGTAGGGCCAGGTAATTTGGCTTTTAAATTCACTGGTCTCCAGACCAAGAGAAGCCACATTTGGGCTTGGTAGGGACCTTGGTAGGGACTGAACTTCACCTAGGTATGCCAGACTTTGAGACTCAGGCACTGACTGGATGGGCTTCAGGCCATCTCCCTGTGAGTTACTGAGTATGTGTTATGTGTAGAAAAAAGGAACTGAATATTTAGTGACTAGAAGGTGATAGAGATTACATCTTCATAATTAATTTTTTTTCTTTGTTTGAAAATTTCCCAACATTCCTTGAAGTTTATGTCAGGGACATAACTTGCCAACGAACTGTGAACGCTGACGATGTGCTTCTCCTAGAGCAACTATAAGTTTCCCAAACTCTCTCTTCCCTGGCTACGGTGAATGCTGAAGCCATGTAAAAGATGGTAGCACCACAAGATAGTGAAGTCTCCATCAGCCCATGTCCCTAAAACTCATGCAGAGAGGAAACCTTTTTTACCCCAAGTCAGACATACATTACATGCAAGGAGAGAACTTTGGTTGTGCTAAGCCATTGAGATATGAAGTTAACATTTTTTTTTAAATCAATTTTACAAAAGGTTTTCTACTTAGAAAACTCCCTCTGGAATCCTAGTGACTATTGGTGTAGACCACTTAAGAAAATAATAATTGCTTAGAATAAAAACTGTTTAATATAGGCTCAAACTAGGAGAAATCTAAAGTTTCTGTTCAGCAAATTCTGATCCCCTAAAACTATACTTTATGCCCCCAACTATTGTTCCTAAATTGTGAGAGGTACATTATCTGATTCTAAATACATCCCATTTTTAATATTTTAACCACCCCCAAAACTGATTAATGCCGTATGTATTTTCTTTGCAGTACATATTATTGGTTTTTACTTATAATTATCAATAGATGAAAAGCTACATGGCACCTGATTTAATTAGGCTGGTCTCATTTTCTAAGTTAAGTTATTTTTACCTAAAGACACCAGAGTAACTCATTCAATATTTTATATGAATCTGAACAAACAGTGATGTTTACATTAGGGAAATAAAACATCCACTTATTAAAAAGCTTCAAAGGACATAAATCTGAAGTTAACACCAACATAAATTATGTGCAGTTTTAATGTTTGATGACGATGAGTCAAGAACCTCTATCTAACATATGACTACACCAGAATATTCAGTTTTTTGCTTACTTATTGGTACAAACTTCAAAGAAAAATAGTTTCATAAGGAAGGTAAATGAGAATACTAAAAATAGATAGTGTTCACTGAAGAAGAACTTGGGAAACTGAAACTTAGTTTTATAGGAACAAAGAAAAACAAATTCAACAGATAAAACTGAACTTTAATGTGCTTCTTAGGAACTGTACAGATCATTTTTGTTTACATAAATGATCATTTCTAACTGCATCGTGTATAACAATGTAGAGATTGTCCAATTTCCATATTTGTAAATTAAAATTTGCTCATGAAATTGCTTGAATAAGACATCCCCCAAGCTTTTAATTTTAATTTGCTAATGTTGACTCTTATTTTCTTGTTTAAACTCAGCTCTTTCTTTAGTCTATCTTTCATCTTTTTCTCAAGCAGACTCAGTTCTTGTATTCTACCTGCCCCACAAATACAAGACAGATGGAAATAAATTACCCACTAGAAAATCCACTTGACACGAGTACTGCATTTTATGTCTTGAGGACTGGAAATGGGTCTGACTTTGAAATCAGTGAAGGACTATATGACACTTAGAGAAAATAAGTCTTTTTTTCCCCACCATTGAGCTGCAGCTCTGGCCTTCATGCTCCATGCAATAGTGAATTCATTTGTACTGAATTTGCAAGGTTGATGTTTTATTTCTAGGAAAAGAATGTTTACTACAATAGGTAATATAGTTGTCTTCTGATCAGAGAGGCTTTCTAAAAAGTACTTCATGTGGGAAAAAAGAAAAGTGAGTATCAATCATTTCTGGAGTATGTTCGTATTACTGTTTTGCAATCTGAATTTATAAATGGCTTAAAAAATCCAGTATCCATGCTAATAATAATTATAGTAACAGATAAAAAAACAATGTTATTTTTATTCTATGAATTACATTAATTGCAAATCATTTGTATGTATTTCCTAGTGAAGTAGAATGTCTCTTTTCTTTTCATGGCATCCCATAAATTCTCAATGTAATAATATTGCGTTAAGGGTAACTGTTGAGATGATGTCAATGAATTTCTTTGCTGTAGTAATAAGGCTTAGTAATTCATAGTCTTTAAGTCACTAAAAATAAAAGCAAAATTATATTGGAATTTGGAATAAATATTTCACCCAAACTTTTTACCCTAAATCTTGAAATTAAAACAACCGATAAGGACAATTAATGAATATACTAAAGAAACACTCCATGAAGTAAACTTTGGGTGAGTGACAAAGAGTTAAAGATTAAGGTTTTAACCTTCTTAGATTTATCACTGCTGCTTGCTCGAACATTTCTAGGCAGATAATTCCTCTGTATCTTTACATGTTTAATTAGGAATATGTCTTTATTTTTATTTCAGAGAGACAGAAAACTATTTATTTGAAATAGTTTTACTTTGACGACTATTTATTCATGTTCTGAACCCCAATAGAGCCTGTCAACTAATTAGTGTGAATATTGCAAGCATAAATGTAATTAAAACCTCTTTCTCTTTGTCTCTCAACCAAATCTTTCTCTTTAACTAACAAAAATAAGTAAACGCAACATACTTATTTTTATTTAGAAACACTATCAAAATTAAAACAAGAGAACCAAATCCCAGCTGTGCCTTGGACTATAAGCAATTTCTGAAAGAATTAATAGAAAAAAATTGGTTTAATAGATTAGAGGCTCAGAATATGTCACAAATTTTTATATATTTACATAAATGGTAAATGCTAAAATTGAAGTGGCTAAAAAATATTTTCTTACTTCAAAATTCTACATCTGTGACCTACTTGTCTCCCCTGCAGTCTTTTCTTCCTGCCCTTAGATAATGATGTGAGCTAATTGCTTATGCTGCTGGAACATATTTAAAAATGTATTTCAGATTGCTTTAGAAACTGAATATAAAATACCTTCTTCGGGTGCTTGAAACCAAATGCAGGACTGTGGTACATCTTTAAAAGACAGCAGAGTTTTTATAATAATAACTAAAGAATCAGTAAATAATAAAAGGAAAGTAAACATTAGAGACGTTTCAATTACTTAGCTTAAGGAAGAGAATCTTATGTTGCCAAATGTTGCTGAAGGATATTGAGGAGATTTAAGTTAAACATTGAAAAAATAAATCTTTCTGATTATGAAATGGAATAAGAGCCAAAAATGGTCTCTCTTTTGAGATAGGGCTATTAGTAGAGGCAGTGGTGATGTTAATTACATCTACTGAACGCTTAGTATATACTAAGCACTGTGCTAAATGCTCTATAATAATTCTTGTTCATTTGCTAAGCCATAGAGAAGGTAAGTTAAGGCTTCACAATTGTGGTGACCCTACAGCTGACACTTGAAGAGTAGCAATTTCCCAGGTAAAAAGGCAGACATGTCAAGAACATTCAGGTGGGGAGAAATAACTTCATATAAATACCAGAAGCATAAAAGTGCCCAGCACATTTGGGAACAATGACTGGTATACCATTATAAAATATTATAATTTTATTCTGTATGAAAATTTATTCTGTAAGCAGTGTAAAGGATGGATTAGGTGAGGAAGAGTCAAGGGCGAGGGGAACATTCAATCAATCAATCAATCAATCTTGTTCAATTCAGTCCTTGCTACAATTCTAACGTGTGTTTTATCCTCATTTTATAGATGAAAAAACTAAATCTTAGAGATGCTCACTTATCCTAGGTCACAACGGTAGAAATTTATAGAGCTGAGACTGGAACATCCGAGTCATTAAAAGTTACTTAAATTCTCTGTGTCTTAGATTTTTCTATGTAGAATGAAGATAATAAGACCCATTTCTTATAATGTTTGTAGTAAAAAAAAAAAGGTAACACATGTGAAAGCACATAACACATGTTAAATGAATGTTATTTATCCCCCTTAATCAACTATGCCCATATGGCTAAAACTCTGTCATTTATAACACTGCACTTAAATTACATGAATATCCTGTTACTAAACTATGATTTCTGGGAGTAAACTGCTGGAACCATGTTTTAATCCCTCAGTGTCTCCTTATCTTTCATCTGGTATACACTCTAGTTCATAGGAAATACGCAATGGATGTTTGTTGCCTCAATGAAAAAAAGGTGGGAGATAGAAAAAGGGAGCATAACCATCTACTGTTTGTTGCAAGGCAATTGGAAAACATAGTTCAAATTTTAAAATTTATTTACTCTTTGACTCAGCAATTTCACTTCTAAAAACGTATCCTAAGGAAGTAATGAGATTTGTGTACCAAGACGTATTTTCAGCTACCAACACCATAACTGTCGTCAACAGGGAAAAATTGGAAACATTCTAATTGCCAATTTAAAAATTAAAAATTAAAATTATGCAGCATGCATGCAATGACAAAGTGTATAGTCATTAAAAATGATGTACAAATGCACTTATTAGTTGCGAAAAAGCCCCATGAAATATTTGTTGACAGGTGTAAAAGCTGATTATGCAACTGTACTGTATGATCCTCCTCTGTGATAGACACATACACATACACATGCACACACACACACACATATAAATGTATAAATCAAAACAACTTAACAGTTATGTCTTGGTAAAGGATCACGAGCTTTTTTTTTTTTTTAAATAAAAATTTATTTGAGCCAAACTGATGACATATGCTGGGGAGCAAGATCTCAAATGCTCCCTCACAGGCTTTCTTTATTTCCCCATACCTTTCTTTATTCCTATGAATTATTTTATAAAAAGCATATATATTTTACATTTGAGAAAATAAATTATTCTAAGAAATAAATGGAATCATCAATAACTAGATTTCGACGTAGGACCTCAACAGCAAACACTGTTTCAATTTTTTTTTTCTTGAGCAAACCACTTCTTAAATGAATCATTTAATGTTTTAAAATTATTAAAAATAATGCCTTTTAGTCTAGTGGCCTCTTTTTCTTTCTTTTGTAAATAAAAATAGAAGACTTTCAGTATTTTTTCAGTTTGCTATTTTTTACTTTTTGTGTTCATATGAGGTCAGAGATACAGAACTTTGAATCACTGAGATAGGGAATTTGTTTGTGTGGTTAAATGATGGGGAAAGATAGGGCATGTTTGAAAACTTCTTGTTAGATAAAATAACAGAACCCCAAGGCACTTAATACTGATTTTTTTTAAAGATATGAATACACATTAATATTATATGAACAGATTTATTTCTATTTCAAAGAAATATCGACTATGGAACACTTCGTTCTGAGCAGGCTGGCTGTTAGCCCATTGTAGGAATGAGTTGTTTTATAAAAAGTAAAATACTTTCATGTTCCATCTGTGGAGAGAGTAGAGCCTTAACAACTGTTGTTTGTCACAGTAGACAGAATGAGATATAGAGAGACAGACCCAAGAAAAGGGGCAGTAAATATGGGAAAGCGTGCATATGATATATGATTAAATGTGATTCCAGAGATCAAAAATAAGATCAGAATATGGAATTTTAGGAAAACTCTCCTCTTGGGGGTAACTATAGAAAGTTTTAAACATCCATTTTCAATTTTTAGGAGTTTTAAGTGGTCATAAATGTATCTCCAGTAGCATAGGTTTGGGCAGAGTTGAACACGATTGCCTTTGTCCTTGTCGTTAAAGGGGGATTTCTGTCCTGGCTTATTGTTGCTTATTGTTGCAGTTTAGCAAGCCAAAATGAGGCGAAGCAAGTAGAACACAGAGTAACTGTGAATGTGGCTTGGAAGGATTTTGCAGCAATGATGGTTATCTTCTACATAATTCCAGTTTTCTTGTCAAAGACTGTAATTGCAATTTTTATAAAACTTATTTTTTTCTCATGGAGGAACTTTCTATTTGAAGAATAACAAACTTAGTTTTGGTTATTAGACCTGTAGAGTTCAATACTGGAGACCACCAGGTCTCTTTTATTATGTGAAATAAGTGGGTTTTAGCCTACAGTAGGGTCTGTGATTATTCAGCTCCTCCAAAAGTAGCTCCTGACTTTGATTTTACAAAACACATTAATATTAATTTGGTTACTTTGAACGTTTGCTTTTCATATAACAGAATCCACATGCTTGGTTAAGGCCAACATATGCAGTGTATTATGCAGGTTTATCTGTTCCTGATGATACAACAAATAAATCAAATCTAAATAAGCCAACACCACTCCTCCCCTGTGTTATGATATTTGGGGAAGAGGTTGTTGGCTAAGGAATCCTGAGGAAGAATAAAATACTTTTGCTTATCAAACGTGATACAATATATTTAGAATCTTATGTGAAATATTCTTATTGTTCTCAGTAGTGACACCATTACTGTTCAGGAACTTTAGATATTTCCATTATAAGTCCTCATTTTTATAGAGTTATTTTGCTTAGCTTTTGAAATCTTTCTAGTAGTTGCATATGAGCTTACAAGCAACACGGAATTTAAAAATTGAATTGGCTTAGTGATACTAAAGATTTTTTACTTGTTTGGTTGGTTTTAAAATCTGGGATAGAGGATACAACATTAATAAAATACATGTTTAAAAAGTTTTAGGGGATATTTTAATCCTCTTTGTCTTCATTGGAATGAACTATCAGTTGCAACCACGTTAACTCCAGAACTGAAGAAATGTGGGGAGACATCTTTGTTAGTGGTCTCTAAAATCGTCTTTGTAACCAAATCACTCATTTTTTATATTGAGCTGTTCCGAAGTAAACTTTTGATGACAATTTCTCATGCTTTTATATTCTTTTTTTAACATGGACATGTTGAGTGCATAGATACAATATACTGTTTATTGGAGAACATAAGCCTGATCTCAAGACTCTCAAACTTGAATGTGAAAGGCAGACAAATTGGCACAACCAGTTTGTTGGACAGACCAGTATATTTAAAACTTAGTTCAAATATTACCTTCTCCAAAGAGCTTTCCTTTATTCTTTTTGTTTTTGTTTGTTCATTTGTTTGTTTGTTGCCTCTTCTTTCCTGAGCTAAAAATTCTTTTCTTTGCCTGTCAAATTACATGGTAGTTTCCATCTTTAAGGTTTGCTTGTAAGAAACAGCTTCATTCAATTTACCTAGTAGTAAAAGGGAGCTTCTTATAAGAATCCTTATAGCCTGCAAATGGAATCTCCTCAGAAACAGAGCAGGCATAGTGGCTCCTTCTCCAACTAGTCTTGGGGCTCAGTAATGTCTCTACTTGGCATTTTTTCCTCTCTTCACTGACTAGCATGACCTTGGTGACCTTTTGCTCAGCTTCTCTACATCCTCTCTTACTACCCCTCCTTCTGGGTTTCTTGATTCTAATTCCCAATGAAAGACTGATCACTTTACTGTCCATGTGAGCAAGCCTGTGGAATAATTTGCCACAGTTTTCATGTAGCTTTCACTCATTACTGGCACTTGGGCAAGCATCTCTAATCAGAGAATCAAGATCATAATACATATTTGGTTATTCTGTAAATGCCTAATAAGTAGAAGGTGAATATTTTGTTTATACATACTAAAAATGTGGTGTCCATCTCTGTTTCTACTACAGATTGCCAGAACACTGGAAAAAAACAGCATAGTGATTAGTCAAAATGGATTTAACATTGGAGTAAAAATGCTAGCTACTGTTCTTAGAAATAGAGATAAAAATAGATAACTATATCAGAAGCTTTTATGTTATTAAAACATGGGAAATTGATTCAACAAATTCTGTTATATCTTTATCATATCTGACTTCTCTGTATCTGACAATGTTGCCCACTCTTCTCTTCTTGACCCTTCCTTTTTCCTTGGCCTCTAAAAGTCACTCTGCCCTGTGTCTCTTCTTACCTCTCTGACTATTTCTTCTCAGAGCCCTCTGTTAGATTCTCTTTTTTGTCCACTCTCCAAGTATTTGTGTCTTTAAGGCTATTGTTCTTGGATATGTCCTTGATTATACAGCCATCCTAACCAACATCATTCTTTCTCATGGGCTCGTTGATCAGCTGTACTCACGAAATCTGTTTCCATCCTCAACTTCTTGGCTAAATTCCATCTTACAAGACATTTCCAGATGGATTTCTGGACATTTCAAGCTGGCTATATACAACCATATGCAATCCTGCCTTAACTAATCAAATTCTTTGTCTACATCCTCATCTTTGACACTACTTCTGCCTTTTGTGTTTCTTATGTCAGTGAACATTTCCAACTATCCAATGTCTTCCCAATACTTATAGAATCAAACTCACATTCATTTTACATGGCATCAAAGATTTTCAGTGATCAGACCCTGCCTCTTACCTTCATTCTTATCATTCTCTTTCACATATTCATTCCTGCATTTGTGCCTTCAATAAACACATAAAATAAGAAGATCCAATTTGTACAGAGAATTAAATGAAATACTCCAATATTTCAATGAAGATGGCAAATTAAAGTTTCTACTTTCAAAGTTTTATATTAATCACCTATAAGCTATGTTGAATTTTTACTTCTGATAAAACATATAGGAGTATTTTCATTAAAGATTGCCATAGTATCTGGCTTATCAATAGATGGGGCAACATGTACTTTTAGTTTTGAATTGATTAAATGACAAAGAAAGTGTATTTGTGCTGTGATCTGTGAAACAAATAGGAAGTATGAACTGTGTAACTTGAATCACATGATATCTTAATAGTTTCTGTATAGTCATGTTAACTAAAAATTGACATTTTTAAAGGTTGTTTATTAAAATGAAAAAGGTACCATATGTTTAAAAACCTAAATAGAATTCAGCATTTCGATTTTGCTTCTGCTGATTTCAGAGGCTATTTGGGAATCTAATATTATGACATACGACATTGCCTGTAAGAAAAATCTATAGAAAAACTGGAGTTAGAAGAGAAAAATTGTTGTGTTCTTAAGTGTGGAGGGTTTTGAATTACATATTCTGTAGTAAAGGTCAGAAATAGAATATAAACAATTTACAAATGCCTTTGTTCTATTTATACTGTATCATCAAAATATGAATTTTCTCCCTCATGTAAGTCTTACAGTACTAGCTGGATAGAGTAACATTTAAAATTTACCAAATTAATTTTAAGATTTATTTCCTATTCAATATTTTGTTCTGTACATAATGATAAACTTAAGATGATTAATATTCTTCTGAAGTAAGCATTTCAGAGCAAACAAAAATTTCTCCTCGGAGCATATAAAATAATCACTAAATTGTTGCAAGGGGAAAAGGTCAATATTTCAATCTTGTTTATTTCAGCTGGCATAAAAATGAATTGGCCAGATTTTCATTTAGAAAATCAAGTAAACTATGTAAACACCTTTTAAAAAGTTAGAAAACTAAACATGCTTCATCTATCTGATAAAATATGTCTATAAAGTTCTATCTGATAAAAAATTAATCATTGTAAGACTCGATACAATCAAAACACAAAGCAGAAATGGAAACAGTTTTCTCCATTCTCTTGTTTGCTTGTTTTATTATTATTATTTTTTTAATTTTACATATCTCCTTTGTCCATCATGATGTATATTTGAAGTCAGATTGCTCATAGCTATTTTCATTTCCTGGAAAGATTTTTAGTTTGTTTTGTGTATCTCTGAATTCTGAAGTTTTATTATTTTTCTGTCACTCTTCCTTAAGTGGTTTTTCCCATAAGTAAAATACATTTAGGGTAATAAAATGCAAACAAGTCTTTCTAACACAGTGCCTCATGGGGAACTGTTACTCTACGTGATTTCAAAGTTTGGCCCAGTCCATTTCAAAGGCCCACACAAAAAAATAGGTAGAAATATGGAAGATGTATGTGCACTTTAGTTAGTAACTCTCAACCATATTATGTTTTTGTACTACGTGTATTGGTTTCTTATTGCTTCTCTAACAAATTACCACAAACCCCAATCTGATTCTAATGTTCTTAATGACTTATGTCACACTGTTGGAATGGCCATGGATTAGAATGGATTAGTTTGTTGCAATAACTATATTTGTTCAGAACTGCAGAGCATCAAGATCAATGCCATGTATATAGATTTAAAAAAATACTTGTCTAGTTGACAAGTAGGAGATGTCAGTTTCTAGTCCAGAGACTAAGGTGAAACCAGTAAAGGAGGACTGACTACAAAGATAACAGAATGTAATGATTAATTTCATTCTGGCCTAGAGCCTAATGTTTGTGATTCACTCTTTATACAGCTATCAAAAAGCACTTGACAGCTCTTCTCAGAATAAGTTCCTAGGAAGAGGTGCTTCTCTCTTTATATGCTAGATCTTAATTTAAGCAAGCCAAGGATTGACAAAACTGTCCCTATAGAACTCAGGGTTTAGTGAGCCATTATCTAACACTGAATTATGAAATCATAGAAGTTTGATGCTAGAAGAAGGGATCTTGGAAGACCTTCTTCTCCATCATCCTAAACATGCGCAGAACATGTAGACTAGGAAAGAAAAGAAAAACTTGTTCAGAGTCCAAATATGAGTTTTAATGGGCACATAATAGCAAAGCTATAGCTCTGCTAGTCTCCACTCTTTACGTCTTCAAAAGTTCTTAACTTGTGGATGGTGATGGTGATGATGGCTGCTATATACTATTTATGTATGATTGTGTTCAGCAAGTTATGTGGCACATATGAAGAATTTTTATATCAGTCTCACTAAATAGCTTTATAAGTCTTAGCTAGAACAGCTAAAGGTTTATTTTTCTGTTGTTCTGACCCTTTCTCTGCTATTAATCTATATGAATTTGATACAAATTTAATCTTGTTGAATGAGTTCTTTTGGCCTTAAGATCCTAGTTACTGATGACAGAATTTTCTTAATCTTCA
>NW_011889354.1:814454-848222 GCF_000151845.1 Pteropus vampyrus | reverse complement strand
TGATAAAAGATAATATGTTTTGTTTTAATTTTCTGTGCAACATTGTAAAAGCTATTGTCCCTCATTCTGATGATATAGTCACTATTTCATAGAGACAAATCATATTTTGAAGTAAATTTTTTCCTAAATTATTTTTCTAGAATTGAGGTATTTTTCAGGTTTATTCCTTCTTTTAAAATACAGAAATTCAGCACAGATGTTAGATGACAGTTTTTTACAATACCTAAGGCTTATCTCTTATCTCCACTCCCAATTTCTTTTTTTAGTTTTAATTTATTTTTCACTCGACTATCAAATATAGAAAAGTTAAGTTAGTTATATTGAAGTTTCTACTGGCCTCATTGGATGTTCTCTCAGTGTTTATGACTTTTTTAAGTTGTTAATAGTCATGTGATTATTCTTGGCTCAGAATAGAAAGCAAGAATATCAGATCTTATGTTCAAATTAGAAAATCTACTTCTGGGTCAAGCAGATGTATAGAAAATATAGACAAAGTATTGGCCATTACACTTGTGAGACTTTGAAGTGTTGCCATCACTCAATGCTTTCTCACTACTTCTAGAATGAAAGCACATATTGCATACTGTATGTTTTTGGCTGTAACTAATAGAAAACCCACTTGAGCAGTGCTAAGTTATGAGACTTGTTGATTGGTTGATGTTTAACCAATACCAGGATAGGTGTACTAGGTATACTAGTTTTTGAACACTTGAAATAATTTTTTAATTGATTGCTAAAAAGTGTGAAAGTAATGGCAATAAAAGTAAAATTAATGAATGAAAATATATGAGGTATAAACTTGTACCTGCTCTCTATGGCCACAAAAGCTCTGTAGCATACAACCATCAACTTTATTTAGTTTATGATTTTGTAGGATTTAGATGATCTTCTCTGAGCTCAGCTGATCACAGCTGGGTTTGTTCACATGGCTGCTGTAAATGACAGGTCAGCTAGATTTATTTCTGATCTTGCCTTGCTTTGCTCACATCTTTTGGGGATGGCTCCGGCTTGGATAACTAGAGTGACCCCGCTCTGTTCCACACATGTGCCAATCTCTAGAAGGTCAGCCCAGGTGTACTCCTGAAGTAAAGTCAGAGGAGTAAGATAGTCACACACATGCGTCTAAGCCTCTACTTGTATCACACTTACTAATATCACATTTACCTAAGCAAATTACTTGGTAAAGCCCAGAGATAGAGTGGGATGGCATTGCAAAGTTACATGGCCAAAATACATGGATACAGAGAGCAAAGTAGTGAGTCCATTGATAAAATCAAACTACAACATACTCATTAACCCAAATTAATTGTCACAGGATGTTAAAATGACTACTGATAAATAGTCCTCTTCTTGTAGTGAGATCCAAAGTACATGCAGTTCTACCTCCCAGGTGTCATGGTAGGCAGCATGTGCATTCTTCTAAAAACCGTTCTATATTTTAGGAGAATCAGCATTTTATCAATGTCCTTTATTTAATTCAATATGGCTTTGAAATATACATATCCTTAATTTTAAGAATCTATTGGGACAGTGAGAGTTTGGATAGTGACAGATGCCTGTGTTATAAATATGAGTCTTAGTCTATGGCCATCCCACCCTAAACATGCCCAATCTCGTCTGATTTCAGAAGCTAAGCAGGGTCGGGCCGGTTAGTACTTGGATGGTTAGTACTTGGATGGGAGACCACCTAGGAAGACCGGGTGCTGTACGTGAAACAAACAAACAAAACAGATCCAAATAAAATTAGAAATGAAGATTATTTTAAAAAAATAACAAAATTATAAATAAATAAATTTGAGTCTCAAACTCTAATGGGGCATAGCAAAGATTTTTTATGAAATAAAATAATGCACTGCTTTCTGGGATGTCTTCTGATGTAGAGCAAGAATCAGAAAAGCTAGACATATATTTTGATAGCGTGTAAGAATTTATACAAAGAAAAACAAACCATTGTATTAAACAATTTCATTATTTCAATAAAATTTTTAAGTAGTTTATCATAACTTTTGAGCATTAAAAAATGTTTTGTCAAAAGTTGAGAGTGTTAGCTACATATATATTTCATCAGAATGTTAATCATGTTCTATTAAAGCTCATGGTTCAGATAAAGAAAATTTGCAACCATCAAAGGGGGAAAATCATCAATCAGTCATCAGTTCAGTTTCACATAACATCACATCAATCAGTATCATATAATAAAGCATTTGAAATAATATAAACTTCTAAAATATTTTTCAAAGACTACCAATAAAGTAAATTAAATACATTTAAAAAGTGCCATCAAAACTTTATCTATTTATTAGAAATATTCAAACATTTCTAGATATAAAATAGTAGAATTTCAATTATCATTGATGATGCTTCAATTATCTTTCATAAAAGTGATTCGTAATAAACTTAAAATGTAAAATCCAAGCCTGGAAATAATTTTATGATTTTCATTGATCACAAAACTAGAAAGAATATTATCTGAAACAACATTAATCTTTATTATTGATGCTCACAAAAAATATTTTAAATAAAAAATAACCATGAAAATTTTATGATTTTTTTTATATAATTGTGTCATTGTGATATAAAAGAGAAAGTCTGAAGTTTAATTCAAATTTTTATTAAAATTCTGAATGTTTTAATTTGGCATTTCATTATCATATTCAATGATTTCTGGATAAGGCAATAGCATATGTAAATAACACATCATTAAATTCTTTTATGAACTTTATACTTATCATCATATATTAAAGATTAGAGAATTAAGTGATTTACTAACTTGCTGGAAATTGACACAATTAAAATTCAAAGAGTATTTGTGCCTCTAATGGCAGCCTGTGTCACCAGAGCGGCAAACATGGTTTGAAAATTTTAAGTATTGAATATTCACTTTGATAGAAATTGTGAAATGTGAATAATTAAGAACTTGGAAAGTGAACTTTTTTTTTCAGATATTCAGATTTGAATAATAATAGTCTTATAGCTTTAACTACTTTAACTTTACATGAAAATATTGTTTTATTAAAGCTGGCATATTAGTTTAATGTATGAAAAATGATTAAATCTATAAAACTAAATAAAGAAATCTGAGAGAGAGAAAATATAGAAATAAAGGCATGTGATATAATATTAGAAGCTAATAATTCCAATGAAAAGACAATACAAGACATTCACTGATAAATCCCATAAAATCGATATCACAAGTGAAATATTTAATAAACTTCAAAGTTTTTTCAATTTATTGTGTTGACTTTTTTCAAATAATATTAGATTTATTTATGAATTGAAGATGAATAAAAATCAATAACACTAGGATAAATAATTAAATATTATATTCTAATAAATTTTTATGAATTAATAACAGATGTATTTAATATATGAAAACCACAGGGGATTATAAGCTAGAAATATTTTTAATAGAATTTCGTTAGTTTGACAGAAACATAGAGAGGAGTAAATGTAATGAATTATATTTCTCTAACTGTTTAGACTGTGTCACATAATAACCAACAGTTTTAAGGGGAATTTTTAGAGAAGCTGATGCAGTTTCTAATGCCAAATCATGACTTAAACAGAGGCATCATTTAGCTAAAGGCCACCTTATAATGACAACACTAACCAAAATTCTAAAAATATTTGGAAGTTATTAGAATGATTTTATGAGTATTATATATTATGACATTATGTTATATTTATGTTACAACATATATCACTTATAAGCAGCTTCATAACATATGCATACATATATATGAATAATTTATTTTATATTGTTTTATATATATATAAAGAAGCAAAAGATTGTTTCATATTTTCAATATCATTGTGCTTATTGGCTCCTGCACCTGGAGCCCAGAGACAGAAAGAGACTTGGAGCAGTTTAAGTCAACGTTCCCACCTGTTTCTCTCTAATCCCTTTGGTTCTACTCTCCTCAAAGAGGACTTTGTCCCTCGACACTGGAGTTCCCTACTGATGGCAAGACGGTTGAAGCAATCCCATGTAGTCATCCTCATGCCATGACGACCAGAGAAAGAGTACCTTTCAGTGGCCCTCTCTTGAGAGCAAGAAAACTTTATCCTCATAAATTCATAGGAAATCTTTCATCTTGTTCCAGACCGAGTCATATGCATGTTTTAAATCTCGTCTCTGTGGTCCAGGGAATGTCTGACACAGACTAGCTTAGGCTGAGTTCCTGAACCACTCCTGGCTCAGTGGTGGCATGTCCCCAGGTCTAAGAGGCCCAGTCCTATATTCTGGTTGTTCCAATAAATAGGGAGTCGAGAATGGCTACCTGTGTTATACAATGCAAATAAGATAGATCAAAATGTAGCACCTTTACCTTTCTGTGGCCAGCTAGCAACCTGAATTTCTAGCTGCAAACTCTGCTGCATTTAACACATTAAACACCAAATCTCTCTGAACCAAGTATAATTAATTACTTGAAGTAACAGAGCAGAATAAAGCCTCTCTATAATCTTTTTCTTCAATCACCTCAGTCTGGAGTGATGTTTTCCATTTCCAACCCATCAAAATCTAAATGCCCTCTCTTGTCATAAAGTTGATTTTCTTTTGTGGTCTGAGGCTGTATGACTTCAAAGGACAACAAGATGGGCCCTTTAATTATACAAAAGTTAAGTAATTTATTATCCTTTAGTCTTAGAAAAAAATGGAAGGTCATGTAAATCTGCAAGAGATTATTAATGTTGGTTAAGTAAAGTAAATTGAGTTGAGTTTGAATCTCAGTCATTTACTTGAGAAAGTAGAAAAATGGTTTTCCTGAGAAGGAAATTGAGATTGCACTAAATATGCCTAATGTGGGTTGTTGAAGGTGGAACACCTAAGCACTTTGAGAAGTATACTGTGAACTACTTAATTTTCTTTGGAATTTCTCTTGGCTGTGCTATGGAGAGGGAAGGGAGTGTCAAGAAAGGGATGGTGTCCACTCTCAGAATGAATTAGGAGTGGAGTGGGAACTATTTCTGAGCATAGTATAGTCGATGCCGTTGTTTGGTACTCAGATTATTCATAGTAAATTTTTGAATGAATACCTTGTTAAATATATGTAAAATGCTTATCTTTCTTTCCTCTTATATACACATATTGAATATGATATTCCACTTCCTCTTTCCCCATGTATATTCGCAGAACCATGTTGCCTCTGATTCTTTAATTTTGGGCGAAGTTTAGCCCTCTAATCCAAGTTTAGGGACTCTAATCCAAATTTCAAGGGACTAAATTTGGGACCTACCAAAGCCTTGGAGGACCCTCCTTCTGTAAATAATCTACTGTGCTATCCAGTTCTCTGATAACTGGTAAACAGGTTAAGATGTAAATCTAAAATACAATACCCTTCCCCCCGCCCGTGGAAAAGGAACAATAAGATTCTGGGGTTCTAAAATTTGTATTAGCAAATTATGTTGTCTTAATTATTAAACAACCCAACAATATTAAATAGTTCTAAAGAATGTTTGCTCTGAGGAAGTCTATATTTTTAGCAAGCTATAAAATGTTGAATATAAGGGTATTGAAAATCACCCCTAATCCAACTATGCATCTCTATTGTGTTATTTCCTTCTAGATTTTTCTCAAATTTATACTTTTAAAGGACATTTAACACATTACTAAAACTATATGTCTCAAGTTTTCTCTATATATGTCTTAAAATTTTCCCGTGGATTGCTCCGATCTTCACAATTTATTATTATGTGTAACCAGTTTTCCAAGGAACACTCTTCAGTCTCAGACTGCCTAAATAACATTGCAATAAACAAATTAATTCATTGCAATTTTTTCCTGCTTTTGAATGCATGTCCTTAGACTAAATTTCCAGAAATAAAATTACTGAGTAAAATGTTCTGAAATATTTATGGCTCATTATATAAAATGCCAAACTTCCTTCAAAAGGGTTTTAAACAATTTACATATCATAATACAGGATGTATATTAGTTTTGTTATTCTCCAACATTATGTATTATATTTAATTAAAGTTTATTTATTTTTTCAAGTGTCCTACTTCCAGACTCACAGTAGATCATAAGCTCCTGGAGAAATAGAATAATGTAGTATTACTCTGCTTTAAATTTTCTGTAGCATTAGAACAATTCTAATATACCAAATTAACGGCAAATATTTGCTGCATTGATTTAAATTAATAATGGAAATTTTTTACATGGTTAAAATAAATGCAAAATTATTTCATGATTTAGTTAATTATTCTATTATGATTTTAGCATTTTTTAAATAACCGAGATTTGTGTTTTCTATTCTTAGTGTATTTTTTAAATAAAATTCATGTTTTTTGTGTCATTCTTGCAAGAGAACATGTTTACCTTCTTTAGATTGTAAGATATTTTAAGATATTTTAAGATATTTAATTTAATTTTAAGATATTTAATTTAATTTTACTAATATAGTAAGCAATTATATCACTTAAAGTCATTTGAGATACAATTGAGGCTAAACATTTTAATGTTTGTTTACTGAAATAGTATTCATTTTGTGAGTTGTTTGCTCATGATTTTACCCTTTTGTACTCTGAGTTTAATTTGTAAAATAATAATTATTATTAAATTTTAATCTATTTCTATTGCATTTGCTCTATAGTTTTTAAGCCTTTTTGGACTTTTATTTATGGCTATAATTCATAAATTTTATATAGTTTCATTTGTTTTTAGGGAGAGATACCTTTTTTCTCAGATAGTTCAAAAGTTATTGACTTCTCCTTCACTTTGTCACTCCACTATAAAGCTAAATGTTCAGCTTTATTTTTTTGAGGCATTCTAGATATAATTATTATTTTGTATAATGACATAATGACATATTTTGTGTAATGACATGTAGAGTATATTTAGGTATGTGCTATTATTTTTTGAAATGATATGAGTGGACTTTCTCCCAAACTTGCAAAACCATTAAATAAGCATATTTTAATTTAATCATTTTTTAAAATTTGACATATGGATTAGTTTATAGTTTTCCCAACTTTTCAAATATTGTATTGGTTTTTGAACCACAATGTTTCATTTATTGATTGGTTAGCATATATTTTAATGTCTGATAAATCTAGTTCTTCCATTATTTTTTTTAGAGACTATTCTGAAATATTTTTTACTAGTTAATAGTCCAAGTAAAATTTGTTAACCAAATTCCATAGTCCAAGAGTTTTTATTAAACACTCATATTATTTTAGAAAAAGACCAATATTATATATAATTGTCTCTTCCCATCCAGCAATGTTATATTTTCCCATGTAGTCAAATATCATTTCCCTCTGGTTAAGCTTTCTGGCTTTTGCAAAACATGCCATCTATATTTCTCATTTAGATTTTTAATTACAATTATATTAGTTAATGTTGCGATGAGATCCATTTTAATTTTTTTTACTAACCTACTTGGTTATTCAGGAATGCTGTTGGAAATTATATTGTTATTCTGTCTCATTCTTATACTTAATTACATGTAATAGTTTGACTTCTAAATAATGATGTGTCTGTCTCCTTCTTTCTTGTAGGTGTATTACATTTCCTTTCAGTATATGGTGACAGTTGCTTCAGGATAGACATTCTTCATCATGACAAGTAGTCAGAATTTTATTTCTGTTTTTGTTGGTTTTTATTTGTAAATAAGTTTTGAATTTTAACAAACGTCTTTATGGAGATATTTGTTGAGATTATTATATTTTTTGCACATACTGCTTAAATTATGTATTTAGTTATGCCCTTCAATTGAACAATTATGGAACTTCTGAGATAAAATTTATGGGTCATGATAAATTATTCTACCATTCTACTCAATCCTATACGTCGTTGTTGTTGTTTTAATCTGAGAAGAGGCAGAGGGAAACATAGCTGCAATAAAAGTTAGAGGCTTTACTCAAATATTTAATGGCTTAGGCAATCTATTTTTATCTGTGTTTGCCAAAAATGCTTATGGGAAGTTCTATTGGCTTTGGCAAGGCTTGCAGACTTCTGGCATTTACTGAAGGATGATTAGAAAGGGATGCCCAATATTCCCTATGGGCTGATCAGTTTTCTCAACATTCTTCTCCCTGAGGTAGTTGTCAGGGTATTGATGGGGTTTGAAGAGGTCTTCTCATAAGTCAGCATGCAGACCTTCACTTATTCCTTCTTTGACAATTCAGAATCCCATCCTTGTTGTTAAGTATTTCTTTTCTCTATGGGCAGCTTCTTTAGAAATCAACACTTCAGCTGCAGTGAAGATTGGTAAATCATATAGTTGTACAGCCTCAAAAAGGGCATCTATGGTTCTAATACTTTTATTTCAGATGTTCCACCAATATTCCTGTTTAATTCCTTACCCATACGTCCCTACTCCCCTTCCTCTGAAGATAGAGAGTGTCTTTGATTCCGGAGCCTTTCTGTAATTTTATGACATGAATTGGCTTGTTTATTCTGGCTTCTCTCCAAGAAGTTACTTAGCTTTTTGTTACTATTATTCCATCAATATACCTCCAAAATTTTATTGACTTCACTAGAGTGTTTTTATTTTCTCTATCATTTCATTGTCCTTGTAGGTTAACAGCATTATTTTTTAAAACTATGTTAGTGCCATTTTAGTCCAGTTTGGGGAAAGAGCAGAGAGAAATATATCTGCCATATTCAGTCAGTCTCTGTCATAATATATTTTTATACTGTCTGCAGGGGACATAGCTAGTTAACTCCTTGGCATCAGTTCTCTCCTCACCCACTGTTAACAAGACTTCAGATTCACCAGCCATGTGGTTTTGAAGGAGTAGGCCTTCATTGATGCAAGCTAATCATTATTAGTGACAGGGAGGAGGGTGAACAATCTTCTAGTTATTGGTTTTATTTTTCCATATGGAGAGATTTCAAGTGGATTAACACTGCAGTCCTCACTCAGTCTTCATTATGGAAAAAGAATGATAGCTGATTGTGAGTTGGAAAGAGAAACCGAGTGTTCTCAGCTCTTTTCCCTCTTGTTAGATTTTCTCTCCATGAACAAAGTGGTATGAATATACTTAGTAATGAAGGCTGTGCTGTAATGAGGGTCTCCAGAGATCTATGGTTAAAATGTAAGCAAACTCATTGGGCCACAATATAAGTCATCTTCTCTCTTCAGTCCATAAGTAAAAGGATGGACATTTTGCTCTCGATATTTCTATCTCCTTTGTTTTGTTTTTTTATTTTTTTCTGAACTTGGAAAGGAAAGAAAGAGCTGCTATGCATTATTTCATCTCTGAAACAAACAAATGAATAAAACCAACCCAACTAGCTTGATCCTGTCCCCCAGGCAGCAACGTTTGGTTTAGGATGGAGGCTGGGCCTAAGACGTGCACAGTACTCCCTTGACTGTGGAGACTGTTCAGAGTTGGGTAACACCTAAGCTTTTACAGAGTGAAGACCATAAATTTCACTTAATATTTTTAGTTAAATGTTGACTCTTCCTCTGGTTGGTTTTATGAGAAGATGTCATACTGGGAATAACTGCATTTATTTTATAGCTACTACAAAGTCATCTGGGGTATAAAAGAAAAATTCATATCAGAGAATTGAGACAGAAACCAGAAAGAATTTCACCTTAAGTTTACACTATTTCTAGACTTTTGATTTATGTGAGATTATACATATATATTTATGTTTAAGCCGATTTTAGATAGTTTCTCACCAATGAAAGTATTATTGCACTGTGGAATTTGCTTTTCTAAGATTTCTGTAGATTTTTTTCATATGTGTGAAAATGTGAGCTCCCAAACAGTGTTTCATAGAACATTAATGTAATACCCAGTCTGCTTGAGCAGAAGCAGTGCTCTTGGGTTCCAACTGAGTCAAATTCACAGGTCAAATAGGTTTCATCCAGGACTAAATTTACTTAGCTTTAAAACAGGATTTGTGACAGGCCACCCTGCATGAATGGCAACAACTAATCAGAGGTCTTGGGATTCTTAAGTGTGTCTTTTAACATCCTTACTTCACTGTTGAGATGAGTGTGGTCACAAGATATGAGATAAGGTGAATATGAGCCATCTCAGTTCAGGGAACTCATATGCTCTATGGGTCCTTTCAGCTTTTATACCTTGAATGTACATGACGACTTCCTCAGATGGACATGAAAACGTTCTGTTCCAGGGAAACAGAAGCTCGATCCTGTTCCTTGTTACTCAATAAACAATCTCGACAACGAGGTGCAAGTGTCCGATCTGAAAAATAATAACCTTGGATGAATTGTCATTAATCTTGTGTCTAGTATGCTCCTATGATTCCTTGAGTTAATGTGCAAGAATTTTAATAAAGATCAAATCCTCAGCTGTTCCTAAGGCTAGAAGATAAATTGTAAATGTGTTTTAAATTTTCTCCTTCAAATTGGCATCTTATGAATATTAGCAACAAGGACAACAACAATAACAATAATAATATATATGCTGAGTACAAAGTAAAGTGCTGCGCCTATTATTATATGATTTAAAAATGTGGCTGGCTGTTGTCTCCAGTTTAGAGGTAGCAGCTAAAATCCTGGAAGTTTCCAAGTGATATGATTATTTTGTTATTCATGGTGGTTTCTGATAGTTTATGCTAATGAGATGACTTGTGGATAGCACCTAGATAATTTGTGCTACAAGATATCTCAGGATAGGAGCTGACCATTTTAGAAAAACAACTATGTGATAAGAGGGTTTGGGCTTTGAACCACATCATATCAGCCTGACCTCCTGGGAGGAGAGGAAGAGCTGGAGATTGAGTTTAATTACATGTCCAATAATGTAATCATTATGCCTATATCATGTAACTTCAATAAAAATCTCTGGACACTGAAGCTCACATGAGCTTCTCTGGTAAATGATACTCTGTGCATATTGTTACTCATTGATGTGCTGGGAGAGGGATGCGTCCTGACTCAACATGGAGAGGACACTAGACGCTTTATTTCTGTTGTTATTGTTGGAACGGACCATCCCAGACTTTCTCCACGTCTCTGCTTTTTACTGGTCCTGATTTGTATGCTTTTTGCTGTAATAAGACTATAATTGTAAGCACAGTGCTTTACTGAATTTCGTGAGTTAGTCTAGCAAATTACTGAACCTGGATGAGTAACGGAAATCCCCAAATGTTTAGGCAGTTGGTCAGAAGTGTGGGTAGCCTGTGAACCCTCAAGGTTATGGCTAGTGCCTGGAGCGAAACAGTTGTGTACAGGACTGTGTCCCTAACTTGTGAAGTCTGGCCTGACTCTGGTATTAGCGTCAAGTTATTGTACATATATCTCTTCAATCTCATAGTATTTTGATAGTGTGAAGATTTTATTCTTTTTTTACAAAGATTAATAAGGATTCTGGGATAAATAACATGCTTATAATTGATAAGCGTTACATTTCATCTCTTTTCTTTGTTGTAGTTCATGAAATAAATTATTCTTCACAGTCTCAGAATTTTTACAGCAAAGTGCTTATCTGAATTTTTCTTCTTATGTATCTTTTAGAAATATAAGTTATATTGCTTAGTAATATTTCACTTCATTAGAATGCTATTTCTTCTAAGTCTAAAACTGTTTTAAAGATTCCAAGGGAGTACAGTGGAATAAACTTAAAGCCTGAAGAAGCAGAAGACCTAGATTCAAACCTTGATGACTGTGTTAAGCCAATTTAAAAATCTGTGAAGCTCTAATTCCTCATTTTTGAAAATAGAGGTAGTTACACATATATCAGAACAATGTTGTGAGGATATATAAGATAACACATGTAATACATCTATTAAAAAGTTAGGTTCATTTCCCTTTAGATTTATATAACCTTAGGGTGAGGGCAAGTAATCTACATATTTGTATTAGGACAATCTTTTTAGGGATGATAAAGTTATAGAATGAGATTCACCTCCTTTCCACTCTTTCTCAGGGGTTAATTTTTCAGTGGTAGCTACAGTGCCAGAACAATATGTGAGTCAGTGTGTGTGTGGGGGAGGGGAGGGGGAGAGAGAGAGAGAGAGAGGAGAAACTCTTATTTTAAAATAATTTACTAACAAAAGAAGCTTTTGTAAATGCCATCTTAAATTTTTATTAATGTAACTTGTTTATTCCCAAAGGCTTTAACCTTAAATGCTTAATGGTCATGGATCTCCAATTACAGAAAGTAGAATCGACTATGGGGCTTAGCTGTTATAAAATCTATTGCAAGTTTGTGATGACGCCATGTTTCCTATGAGCTGCTTCCAGCCAATGACTGAGCAGAACAGGGAAACTAAGTCAGTGTCCTTCCTGAGAGACAGGGGACTACTCTAACAACCATTTGGCTTAAGGACTTCACTTTTTTATACTACTACTGCTTTTTCTCTTTTTAGCTTGCTGAGGAACTTACAAAGAACTTCTGCTGCTTTAAAAGTTAATGATATACTTGGGCAGAGTTCGGGGAAAACTCTCTTTGAAATTCTTTGAAATTAATTGTCTTGGAATTCAGAGTTTTTATTTCTATTTGTAAGATGTATATTTATGTTTCAGTGCAAGAAGGTATCACAAGGAGACAGAAAAGGCCCAAATCATTTCCTCATTCTGGGTTGTTGCCGCAAGCCAATATTTCACATACCATTCCTGTCATGTAGGTGTATTGATTTATAAGCAATGTTAGTTTTTATTTGGGTTAAAGTGACTCTACAGTTGAGCATTGAACAATGCAGGAGTTGGAGCAATGCCCCTCCACCTTTGAAAATATTCGTATAACTTTTGACTCCCCCCACAGATTTAACTGGCATCCCTCAGTATCTATGGGGGATTGGTTCCAGGACCCTCTTCCATACCAAAATCTGTGGATGCTCAAGATCCTTATGTAAAATGGCATAGAACAATGGATACAGATGGTCCTCTGTATCCCTGTATTCCTAACCATGGATCAAAGTACTGTTTTCAATCCACACTTACTTGAATCCACATATGTGAAGCCCAGGAATACAGAGAATCAACCATATACCTATTGGAAAAAAAATCCGGATGTAAGTGGACCAGCACACGTCAAACTCATTTTATTCAAAGGTCAACTGTACTTTTTTTTTTTTTTTGCCACTCATGTCAGATCAACGAATATTTCTGAGATTTAAATATTGCTTCCTCACAATCTTACAGGCATTTTCCCATGAGGTGGGTTGGGGAAGGTAGAAATAGCTTGTCTCATCTTCTAGCTAATCCAAGTACAACTGGAACACTACCCTTTGCTACAGATCAGTGTTTATATGTCATCTATTAATGAAAGTTGCATAGCCTTTTGATGTTATTGCTGCTCTATAAATGATTATTTTTATAAATTTAAGTAACATGCTTAAACTTATATTTAGCAACTTATGAACTTCAGAAATAAATAGTATTAATTTCCTCTTGGGAATTTTAGACAATTAGCACACTTATATTTCCTCTTATCTCCCTCTCTTTTAATATTCTCAATTGTTAATATGCTCTGAGATTTGTTTAACTACAATGATCATTCTTACATTGAATTTTATAATATCTGGTATGTCATTTTAATGTTAGCATTTTACAACAAGTTTTATGTGATTATTACTTTAAAAAATTAATTCAACACTTTCTTGCCACTGTAAATATTTTTGTTTGTTTATTTGTTTAATCATACAGTGAGGCAGAAATAAGATATATGAAATAAGTCATATCCTGTCATAAATTACCTGTGGAATAACACTGGTATTGTTAGATTTTGAAGACCAAATTACCTGAAAGGACACTGGAAGTGCATGCTGTAGACAGTTTCAACAAACACATTTTCTTTCCTACCTCTCCCCCGTGACCTTACCCCCACCATTTGATACTACTGAATCATTAAGTTTTCTCAATTTATATATCAAACAACGAAATTTATGCTGAAGATCTGATTTAATTTATCTAGCCTCTTGCTTTAAAATCCAAACTAACAGTTACTCAGAGCAAATTCTTATAGTTTTTTTCTTTATATCAACTTCGAAAATCATTAGTACTTTATTTGGATTCATATTTAAGTTTCTTCAGATAGTTCTTCCCTCCAACCCCACCTTGGAAAGGAAGTGATGAAGATATATAGTTTCTAATTTCCTGTCTATTTCAATCTTTCTGTTGCTTTATTAAATAAATGTCAACTGGGCTGAGAACAGATTTCTGGAATCAAACTCTCTCTGTCAATTATCTCAGCTATTATTCCATCTTCTGGCACCTAATATTGTACATGGGGAAGTCTGGCACCTGCATGATTTTTGTCCTTAGTGTCTTTTTGTTCTGCCAAGTTTCCAGAGAAGAACAAGGGTGAATGTAGACTGTTAGTGAGTCGTGCCGATGAACAGAAGCTTGCAGAATCCTTAATTTATCCTTCACATTTAATACTTTACCTAACTCTCTAGATTTTGTATTTTCTCAGTTGTGCCAACCACACAATGAGCACTTTCTATCTGAAGATTCACACTTCACCATAGTCAAGATTTCATCTCTTATGTATTTATTTGTTCAGTTCAATTTAAATATTTTTTTCAAAAACATAAATGTAGATTTCATTGCCATCATATGTCATCCATATTCATATCTTCTCATAAATCATTTTTGTTTTATCACTTTTGTTCCCCTCTATGTTGTGGAGAATTTGAGTCTATGGATTAGGTTTTCTGCAATATTGATTCTGCACTTTTTACTTCTATGGCCATTTTCAGTTCTGATACAGTTTTGTTGTTTTTTTTTTACTTAAATTATTATCTTAATTTTTCTTATTAAGTGTAGCATAATTAAAGTTTTCAAATCTTATGTGTAGAGCTAGATGAATTTTTATAAATATATAAACCTGTAGAACCAACACGTAAAGATAACTAATAATTTGATCTCTATCACTAAGATTAATTTTACTGTTTTGACCTCCACATAAAAGGTGTCAAACAACATGTCTGGCTACATTTGCCTAGTACTAGGTTTGTAAAATTTTTGAATGTGGAAATACTTTGTTTATTCTCAATGATATCTAATGTTTTTACATTAATTCATTTATCCAATCTATTTAGTTGATGAACATTTGTGTTGTTTCAAGTTTGGGGCCCTTAAGAAAAAGGCTATGCACATTCTTGAGATGTCTTACTGCATATATGTGTGATTTTCTAGAGATGAAATTACTGAGTCATAGGTTATTTAAAGACGTGGCCTTGATAGATAATAGCAAACAGCTTTCTAAAGCAATCATACCACTTTGTAGCACCATCAACAATATATAAGGATTCCTTTTGCTTTACATCCTTGGCAGTGATCTTTTTCATGGTAGCCATTCTTTTGGTGTGTAGTAATAGTTTATTGAAGTTTTATTTTTTCCCCAATGAATTATGATGTTTAGCATATTTCATACATTTACTCACCATTTAGATAAATTCTTTTGTGAAGTGCCTGTTCAAAATGTTTGCCCTCTTTTTAATTGGATTGTCTGTTTTTTTCTTATTGATTTGAATGGATTCTTTATGTTTAAATTCTTCTTTTGTGCTCTTCCTTTTTCTGAGATACTTTATTATCTCCTTTTCCATATCTTATGTATATAGGAAACAAAATATTTAACTGCATAGAAAGATCAAAGCAGTCACTATTTAAAATGTCTTCTGCTTTTTGGGATACATCTTCACATGTATGTTCTTTATCTTTGCACGTGTAAACAGTATGCCTCTCACTATAGCTATGCTATGGACTGAATGTCCTCCCCGACTCCTCAATTTCATATGTTGAATCCTAATCCCCATTGTGATGGTTTAGAAGTGAGGCCTCTGGGAGCTGATTAGGTCAAGAGGGTGAAACTCTCATGAATGCAATTCATGTCCTATAAAAGAGGCTCAAGAGAGATCCCTTGTCCCTCTGCCGATGTGAGGACACAGCTAGGTGTTATGTATGAACTAGAACTCTCACAAGACACTAGAATCTGCTGGCACCTTGATTTTAGACTTCTCAGCATCCAGAACTGTGAGAAATTTCTATTGTTTATAAACCACTCAGTCAGTGGTAGTCTGTTATAGCATCCAGAACAGATTAAGACAAGCCATGTAACCAAAAGTGTGGCTAATTTGCCTAATTCTGCCTGAAAGTCCAAAAATGTGTGTACCACTTACCCTTTCTTTCCCCTTTTCAGGTAATACTAATATGATCAGAATAATACCCCTATTACATGTATGGGAGTCTCTTAAAGATTTAAAGTGGCAAGGAAATCAAATACAATCTTTATGGACATTTTGTATATTTTTCTGCAGTGACCACAAGTAAGGATGATCTTTAGGTATGATCTTTAGATGTCTGTTAACTCCCCTATTTCACAGCAGCAAGGGAGCCGCAGTATTTGCCTTCAATAGTTGACCACGTGGAAGATTGTAGTGGCTGAACTTGAATTCAAGTTCAGTGTGCAGTGGCAGAGACTGGATCTTGTGCTCCACAGGAAACAATCTTGCTCACAGAAATTCTTCATTCATTTTGTCTGTAAAGCTCCATATTTTTCCAGTGATCCATTCTAGGATGCTGTGTTGTCGATACAAGATTCATTTTTCTGTGGACTCAGTATCACAGTCTTCCTTTGCTATATCCCTCAAATCTACCTCATGGTTAGATAAATTTTCCTTTGAAACCTTAAAACACAAATGGACCTATTAAATTCCTGGACAGGAAAATATTTGTCCTAAAACTATTTCTTAGATGGGTAGCACTCATCAGTTATTCTCAGGAACAAAGGGTCTTGTTAAACCCCCTTTCCTCAGACGCATATATCTAAGTTTGACCACTCTTGGGGATTCAGCGTGCTATTTCCCTGAAGGGTGGCTGTCTTCAACAAATACACAGTGTTTTTCAGGCATCTGAATTAATAAAGAAGTGCAGAGAGGAAAAATGCTATTTAATTTTGGGAAACTACTTGGCAGTTATTTACTTCTTTAGCAGAATTTTTGTGTAAGTCCTACCGTTTTTCTGTGTGCACTATTTGGTTTATCCAGGATTATTTGGTTCTATTTATTCTCAAAATAAAGTTAATCAAACTTCTTGACAATTGTCCCTGTTTATTTATTCTTTCAAGATCATTGAAGGAGCCCTTTTAATCATATTGTAGCTTGTGGGATATGGGGAGAACGGACAATTCTGAGTAGTCACAATTGAAGAAAATGGTTTTGGGAAACTGTTCCTCTATGTCCACAGAATCATTGTGAGATGTCTCTGGATTTAGGGGAGGAGCAGCTATGTCATTTCTGGATTTCAATTTCTTCACTGACCACACCGGAGAGAAAAATCTCTGACGCTTATGGGCTACTTTATTATTTTTTTTAAGACGCCACATATTTGTCTGATATCTTTTATTACTCTTTGTCTGCAAGTGTAGAACTACTTTGAATTAATTCTTATTTCTGGCTTCAGATTTCAGCTTGTCCTCAGACCCCCAGTAAGCATGATTCCTTCACAATCATGGTACAAATCCTACCTGCTGGGATGGAGGATGGGCACGCTCGCCTTGTGGCGGTGCCTTCAGAAAGCTGTTGATCAGCGGTGGGGGCAAGCGACCTGTCTCTCCCATGTCCTGTGTCACATCCCCTTCTCTTATTTTCCCAAGCTGAGGGATATTAATGAGTTTCATTGGAACGTTCTCCACTTTTTTTTTTTTTAACCATAAAATTAAAATACTTTCTTGAGGAAAAGGGTTGTGTTTCAGCTGACACTTTTTTTTTTGATTTTTTGTTTTTTGGTTTTTTTTTTCCCACTTAGACCCAAATTTTGCAGTATCCGATAAAATTCCTTTTAAGTTTGTGGCCTGTGGTTTTAATACTTCCTTAGGTTCAGTATTAGAGAAGGTCCCCTTCTCTTTTAGCTTCTGTTTAGTCTTTTCAGTTAATTCTTGGCAGAGAGTTGTTTGTCAGCCCTGCTTCCGTTTCTATTTTTCCCAGAATTCCCTTTTATGAGTTGCCTGGACAACTTTCTGAAACTTTTAAAGCTTGACAAGTTTAGATAGTGCCTTATCTCAAACATTTCTTTGGCACTCTTATTTTTTTTGACGTCTTTTTTGACCCACTTTGTTTTGCTTTAATTGCTATCTTACTACTAATGGTTAAAATAAACGAATAGAAATGAGAAAGGAGAAATAAATAATAAAAATATGTGTAATTTTATTTTATTTTCACATTCTATGAGCAAGAAGATATTTTAGGATTATCTTTTCTGCAGCATGAAATTCTTCCTAATTCCCTCTCCACTAGTTCGAGATTATTTCTTGCACACATAATCCCTCTTGGGGTCTCATATTGCTGTAAAGTACTTTAGAATACATATTTTCTAGTCTGAAGTATTAGAGTAGGGTCAACCAAACTGCTCATGGCAAGGAGAATTAAATATATTTAATTTTGAATATTCCTTTTTATTTTTTTTACCCTACTTGCTCACATGGTCTAGTTTGTTGAAATCAATAAATGGTATTGGCAAGATTTATGACTTTTTTCTGTGTTGAAAATCATTGTCTGATTTTCTGAATACAATATCATATCATTCTGTAGATTTATGAAAGATTAATTCTAATAATACCAGAGCATTTGTATCTTCGTATAATTAATTTCTAATCCTTTATGAACACTAAGAAATTGGGTTTGGGAAAATTTCTTTACAATGAGTCAAACCTTCTTCTTATCTTTGTGCAGTTTTCATTACTGCCTTTGTTTTATTTTGGGTAACTTTTCCAAAAGTATAAATCAACCTCTTTTGGCAAAAATAGTGGACTTAATATCTTTCTTAAATTATGGTGTTTTATCACTTAATTTTTTAAAAAGACAGCATTGTTTTAACATAATGTAACTTAATATTACCAGAGAACTTTCCTTTTTAGCAGTTTCAGAGGTCTTTATGTTACAGTTACATTAATTCCCATAACATATTTACTGAGGAAGTAGTGGAAACAGCCCTTCATCACGAGATAGTCTCTACCCATTTCTGAGAAGACACACCTCATCCACAGCCTAAAAGGATGTTGCTCCAATGGCCTCACCTTTCTGTCCCACAGCACTTTATTTGCGGGTGGGCACTTAATGTCAATAGGACTCATAAAATTCCCTCTCCAGGGAATTTGGAATCAGATACATATGAAGTCTATGGATTGTAGGAGATTGGACCAGAATTACATAGAATTTTCTTCATCTCAGGGCAGCTATGATATCGTTCATTTAAAAGCACATAAGTGAGCAGAGAAGCTGGTTTGTAGAAAGAATTGAAACCAAATGCAGAAAAAAATGTGGAGATGAGAAACTATGTGGCCCTAGAGTTATTGTCTAATAAATTCCTGTATTTTTCTATATTTTTCATATTTCCTACAATAGTGTTCCTATATTTTCTGTAATTGTTCCTATTTTTTTTCTGAAGTTGTGTTTCCTGTATCCTTATGACACATATTTTTGAAAATCTAATTTAAATAGTATTTTATTTTTCCAAACCAAATGGTTTCTGACAAGGACAACTAGAAGTAAGAAATCATGTGTTCTAGTCCCAGCTCTGTCATAAATTTGCTATGGTCTTATTGTGAATAATTAAGTTTTTCTTCCTTCTTCTCCCATAGTATTATTTGTAACCCTGCTACATTACTTACTGTATATGCCGTAATTATATATTTGAACATCTGTCTCTCTCACAAAATGGGATGATTTTGTTTTTTTTGGTGCCCTCAGCACATAATATGTGGTTAGCACATAATAATATGTCGTTGGCACACAGTACGTGCTCAACAATGTTTTGTTAGTCAGTAAACTAACCACCAGCTATGTGGAGTACAAGTTACTTTGTGATCGATTCTTAACTGCAGTTTGCTCAGAAGGAATCTGAAAAGAAAATTTCTAAAGTTTCAACTGCTCCTAAAGTTTTACTGTTGATCTCTAGGTTCCTTTTGCTTGCCTGGACATTTGTTGAGTTCTTTGCCATCTCTAGTGTTGCTTTCTTGAGTGCTTTATTGTCTATTAGAAAAAGAAATATTTCCAGCATTTTGGATATTCTTTCCTTGTTTCTCTCTCACACGTATGTTTACATATGTTATCACTAGAGGTGGTTGATCTAAATGATCTAGAGTTGCTTCCTTTAAAAAAATACGTATTTTATGAATAATGAGTGTATGAGATAGGGAGAAGAATATAAAACCCCTCAGATACTCATTCTCCGGTTTCTATAATTATCAACAAATGGATAATTTAACCTTTATTCTTCAATCTCCCATCATACTGGATTATTTAAAATAAGCAAATCTTAGATATATCAATTTATCTGTAAACATTTCAGTATGCAACTCCAAGACTGAAGGATTCAGCACTTCCTTGTAAAGGTCAGATTGGTTTGTAATAACTTAAACATTAGGAAATGAAGTTGTAATTCTTCTTAGACTTTAGCTAGTATGCTTAGTGATTTCAAATATACTAAATTTGATTGAATTTAGAAAAATGACAATGATTTGCAGAAAAAGACAATTATAATTAAAGTATATCGCATATCTTTTTATTATCTTTTAGTCATTTCTTCTAAGTTTCTAGTCTCTTTTTTTCTGTGTTTGGCTAAGATCAGTGGAGGGCTGCAACATTTTTTTATTGCTATAAATCCTATTTTTCTAGTGATATGTGACAGTTCTCCAAAAGTTAAGTCAAACTTTCAACTGTATAGTGAACCTTATTCCAACATGATAATATGGATTAATGTTTCATTGGGCACAGTCCTTAAGTATTACCCTGGAAAGTCTTGCTCCAGCTGTTTCCAATTATTTTTATTTCACATGTCATGTTTAATAGCAGGGAGGAGACTATTGCTAATGGTTTTTTCTTGGAAATTAATCTGTCAAACTGGTGAAAATATAAAGTTTGAGCAGATGAGCAGGGATCCTTCAATTTAACATCTTAAGCATATTAATTCACTTAGCAAAAGCATAACGAGATTAAGTAATCGATGAGAATTTCCATTAAGAATGGGGAAATGTAGCACATAGAGAAAGGAATTAACAGCATGTCAATGTAATGTATTCATAAAATGTTTGAAAAAATTAATTTATATGTTCAATAGTGATAGTTGAATTCTAACGATGTGTCTTGGGGCTGGAGAGAGACATATACAGGCAGTGTCCAGGCTTTAATGTAATATTTCACGATGTAATATTCTACATCAAGCCTGTGTTTGCAATGGAACAGGAGAAGATCTTTTCTTGTGAGCTGGGTAAAAAAAAAGCTTTCCATTCTCTGATGGTAATTGTTGAAAAGATTTTCAAAAGTTCTTTATAACCTTGGATTAGATGAACATGTCCAGGACCCAGAATGCTTCTTATTAATAAGAGTTTGAGGAAATTGTCCTCCATTGTGTAAACGCAGTTTTTAATTACACATACAAGATTGTTATAGAATGAAAGGCAAAGATTATAATGGTGCAATGATCTTAAAATGTGTAATGTCAGACAGATTTTGATGTTTCTCTGCCTTTGGCTGTCAAAGTACCACTTTCTCTAGCCTTGAATCTGCCTGATACCTTTTTTCATTTTTATTTCTCACCCAATAATTTATTTCCTATCTTTTTTCGTTCATCTCTCTTTTCACTCTTATACAACTTTCACACTGCAGCATCAGCTTAAAAGCTATATTTTTATTTTCCATAATTTTAATAACAAGAGCATGAACTCTAAGTCAAATTGAAACTTACAGCACTAGAGATAAGTACAGGTTAGCTTAATTTATCTCTTGTGACATATGAATGAATGAATGAATCTCCAGTGCAGAGAGTGGTCATATTTTTATCTTTCAACCTCCATCTGTAACAACAGATACCCCCAGCTATTTTTTCTATACACCTCAAAAACATACTATGTTTCTTGGGTTATTACACCTCCCACTGTAAAGAAATATGAAATAGAAAAATGTAGTTGAAATGAGAAAGAGAAGACACTGTAATTTCTCATCTTTAGATATCAACAGTGGATTTTTTTAAACAGATAAAAAATAGAATATTTTAATACGTAATCTGAATTGGGTAAATAAAAATACTTCTTTCTACTACTGAAACAGTAATTTCACTTCTAAATCTAAGGAAAAACAGGTTAGAAGGAAAATTGAAGCACAAAGTAATTCATTACAGCATTTTTGTGATAGCATAAAATGAAAACTGTCCAAATCTTATATTACACATGAATGGTTATGGAATGGTTAGGTAAATTTTTGACTTGCATTCAATATGCTATTAGTTACTCATTTAAAATGACAGCAAAATTTATGTAAATTTTATGAAAAATGCTAAATATAATTACTCTTACCTAAAAATAAGATCTATGCAGAGCAAAATAAAAATGTTAAAAATTTTTTTTAAGTATTTACACTGGTTGTTTATGTGACCTAGAACACCAGCCAGCCATCAGAAGGGAAATGTAATTCTTGATATATGATATAGGAAAAATAGTAAATGTTAATGAGAGAATGTAAGTGGGGAGGATACACTTATTCATTGTAAAATACTTTTGACTTTTTAATGACACAATGTTGGGTTTAAAATGACAAAAATATGGTAATCAACTTATAGATAAGCTTTCAGGACATCATTTCTTTGTAAGTTGAAGACTGTCAGTAAATCCTTCATTATTTTCATTTTACAATTCTGTTTTGTCTTGTATAATCTATGTATGCAAAATAGTTAAATTTCAGGTGTTATGCAAGTCGATGTGTAAAGTACTGTTTTCGTTTTTGTGCTTTTCGTCATCTTGACTCTAAGTTTGCTTCAATAGGTTAATTATAATATTTTATTACATTTTTTCCTAAATATCATCTATTTGCCTTTAAAATTTTACTAACATGTAGGTGTAATATTTAAATAACTTATAGAGAAACAAAAGCACATGTTTCACAAGTAATGTTACTACAAATATATGTATTCCTATTTATTAAATATATTATGTGTGTTCCATATCGATACATAAACATTATTGAGAAGATGGTTACCAGCTGTTCTCCCTCTTTAGTGATGCTATAATAAGTAGAAATGGGATAAATATGTAGCAGAAAAATTCTATTATACATTTGTATCTAAAATTTCCATTATGCACTTGTATCTAATTGGAGACAATATATATTTCAGTGAAGTGATGTGTGTATGTATATATAATTGAATATATAAATTATGCTCAGTTTTATAATTATATAATTGAACCTAGAAATAATTGGCTTAAGAAATTCTATTTGGGAATGCATGTGTACTAAGCTGACACGTTCAAATGCAGAATGTTTCCTTTTATGAGTTCATTAATTGAATGTAAAAGGCTAGAGGTAGTATATAATCAACATCTTGCTCGGCGAAGGCAAGATAAAGATATATATCATTCCTGGTGTGCCTTTTCTTTGTAAATTTTTAAATCATAGCTTTGTTTTTATGCACACGGATTAAAAGGATGAATGTGGCTGGTCCTTATTAAAGAGACAGAAGAGGTATGCAAAGACCCTTAAAGGAGTCTTTCTTAATTGGCATTGTCCTTTGGCCAATATTTGTTGCCAGCCTTTAGATAAATTCTTTAAAGTTATAAATTTGTTAGAATTTTGTTTTACTTGATATAATGATAAGGAAATTAACCAATGATTTAATTTATATTTTATCTTCCTAAATTCAGTTTTATCTAGAGACCTCTTGTTGGCTTCTTGCTTATAAGTACATTAGTTATCATTATGATAAAATCTCTCTACTTATAGAAAATATTTTATATACATAGAGTCAATGGTATAAATGTTTAAAAAGATGAAAGTTAATACTAATTTGTTTTGCAAAAATATGTTTGCATTAGCATTAAATTTGGCTATGAGTAACAGAAAACTTCAATAATCATAACTTAAACAAGATAGAAATATATTTTTCTCTCATATTCAAGAAGTCTAGAGGTCAGTTCGGGGTTGTTTTTGCCTTTCAAAAGAAACTCAAATTCCTTCTATCTTGTTTTTTCACTATGGCTTCCATTGCCAAGGTTAACTCTTTGATCTAAGATGGATGCTGGAGTTCCAGGCATGGTATCTGCATTCCAGGAATCAGAATGGAGGGAGACAACAGGCCATACCACTTTCCTTAAGACATACTTCCTGAAATTTTCGCAGAGCACTTCATCTTATATCTTATTAACCAAAACTTAGCCATATAGTTATACCTAATTACAAAAGAGATGTTAAGATGTCATTTTTATTCCTTTAGACTATGCACCAAGCTAAACAGTGGGGTTATCTTACTGTGGTAAACAGAGTCATACCCCTCCACTCCCACCCCAAAGATATTCATGTCTTAATTCCTATACCTGTAAATATGACACTTGACATGACAAAAGAGGCTTTGCTGATGTGATTAGGGATCTCAAAAGGAGAAGGTTACCCTGGGTTATCCATGTGGGCCCAATGTAATCACAAGCATTCTTATAAAAGTCACGCAAGAAGTTTAAAGAAGGAGATGAAGGATGGAAGCACGTGCTGGAGTAATATGTTTGAAGATGCAGGGAGGAGTGAGAACCCAAAGAATGCAGATGGACTCTAGAAGTTGTAAAAGATAAGGAAATGGAATCTCCAGTGGAACCTTCAGAAAGAACCAGCCCTACTGATACCTTAAGTCTCATAAGATTCATTTCGACTTCTAAACTCCAGAATGGAAAGAGAATGAATTTGTGTTGTTTTAAACCCCCATTCGTGGTAAATTTTTACAGTAGTGAAAGGAAACTACTGCACTTACTAAGGAAAAGAGAGGAACAAACATTAGGCCCATTATGAGCCTGCCATATATTGCTAGTGATATATTTATATTTTTGGGCCTCAGGTGTATCTGAATCCTTTTTATATTGGAATTCAGCAGTCCTGTGTCATTGATAATCTGGTAGCCTGAGTACTTAGGTTCATTTTAAGTACTTGGTAATTAATTAAGTTCAGCAATAATGTAGCAACTAGTGCTGTGGGTGAAAAATCTTCCTCAGGCACTTTGTTGAATATTAGAATTTACATTCCACAGTCCCAGCATAACTCAGTCAAGTAGTGAGACACAGAGCTGGGGCCAAGAGACAAAAATCGTTATGGTAGCACTATTTACAATAGTAAGATATGGAACCAACCTAAATGCTCATCAATGGATGATTGGATAAAGAAGTTATGATTCATATATACAATGGAATATTACTCAGCCATAAAAAAAAAATGAAATCCTACCATTTGCAACAACATGGATAGACCTAGAGATTATTATGCTGAGCGAAATAAAGCAGACAAAGATAAATACCATATGATCTTGCTTATATGCGGAATCTAAGGAACAAAAAGAATAAACTAATCAAAAATAGACTCACAAATATAGAGGACAACGTGGTGACAGCCAGAAGGGAGAGGGGATGCTAGGAGAAAGGGATAAAGTGTTAAAGAAGTACAAATTAGTAGTTGATAGATGGTCACATGGATGGAGAGCATGGCATAGAGAAATGTAGTCAGCATTAAAGTAGTGGCTAGGTGTAGAGCCAGGGGAGAGAAAGAGCAATTAGTGGGATCGTTTCATAAACTATATAAATGTCTAACCAATGTATTGTATACTTGAAACTAACAATAAAATAAAATGCTAAAGGAGAGAGAGAGAGAAATCTTGCGTTGGGTGGAAGAGAAAGAGCAGGGAAGTGGCCTGGTGTTTGACATGATGACCCTTCCTCTTAGTGACTGGTGGCCTGCTTCCCAGGCTGTTCCTGATGTCTGATTAAGTGTACCCTCCATTCTCATACCCAACCTGAGGCTGATAGTTTCTGTCGGACAATCTTGCCTCAAATGCTGCTCATTCCCTATTTTGGGGGTGCGGGCTGTTAGTTGTCATTCGTGACACTAGATTATTCCCCCACTCATATTTTATAATTTGGTAAGTATTAATTCCCTACTGCTAATTTAAGATCTCCCTTGTGGTGGTAGGCAGAATAATGGACCTCCACAGACGTCCACATCCCAAATCCCAGAACCTGGAAGAATGTTATATTACATGGCAAAGAAAAATTAGGATGTCAGATTGAATTAAGGAGGCAAATCAGCAGATGCTGAGATACTCCTGGATTATCTAGTTGGGCCCAGTGTAATCACGAAGGTCCTTAAAAGTAGAAGTGGGAGGGATAGGTTTCAGAACCTAAGGGAAATGTGATTAAAGAAGAATGACCAGAGAGGTGAATTGTTGCTGGTTTTGAAGATGGAACAAGAAACTATCAACCAGAGAATGTGGGGGGCCTCCAAAAGCTGTAAAAGGCAAGGAAACAGATTCTCCCGTACAGCTTCCAGAAGAAATACCTTGATTTTCATTCACTGAGACTCATTTTGAACTTCTGACCTCCAGAACCAGAAAATAATAAATTGGGGTTGTTTTAAGCCACTACATTCGTGGTAATTTCTTACAGCAGCAATGGGAAACTAATACATCACTCCAACACTCACACACACCTATTTAAGAAAAGACTTTAGAGAGTGGAGGCTAACGTGCTGAACAAGAGGAGGCATTTATAGATACAAAGGTTCCATTGATGGAAGCAGAGCAAACAGATTACACTTGCACAACAAATTTTATGTCATTGTTTCTGACATCAAAAGCAAAAAAGAAACATCTTTGGTTACATAGTTTTATGTTCTAATGACAGCACACTCCTGAAGATGTAATATTTTTTTTTTGACTGTAGTACTAGAGCCAGGTTTTACTAAGGTGACCTTGCTTAGAAGACACTAGGAACACTGAGGACCATTCTTTAGGAAAAGATACAAAAGGAATTTCCTCATTAAGTTCTAAGAGAGCAAAGTCTCTGTTGTGACTCATGAAAGCTACTTAGAGAGGCTCCAAGATTTTGTTTTCAGGGACTTTGCGGTTTGAAAGTCTTACTTAATGTAGAGATACCTCCTGGAGAGAAGAACTGAAAGAAAAGTTAATTCAGCTGATGAATAATCAATATTCCGTTGCAAGGAAGATAGAGCAGGTGCTTTCTCCTTTTAGACAGAGACAGACTTAACGAATGTAAACACCTCCTATTCTTGGCAAACTCTGGTGAGGAAGAAAGGCAAGGGTCCCCTTCCCCCAACGAAGAGGAAAAGTCTGGGTACCGTTTGTTATAGCTTCAGGCAAGTTAGCCTAAATAGCTTCTGCCGAGTGAGAATGTCACCCCAACCATGGATCCTTTCCTGTATGTCAAGTGTGGGAACCAAACTTTCAGCAGCAAGTCTCAGTAGATAAAACAAACTATCACTGAATGTATTTTACTTATAATTCTACAAGTGTTATCTACTTTATGCCAGAATCTGAAGAACTGAAAAAAAGGAAAGTTTACTTATACGGTGGTAGCTTTTCATTTAGAAACTTAGATAAGTGTTTTATCAGCAACCTCTTACTAAGGTAAGTAGTTCAACAAAAAATGATAAGTACTTGAAGAGTTAACATCACTCTTAAAATTCAGATGTTGTAAAATAATCTCTGGCCAAATTCTACTTTGTTGATTCAGGTGAGGATCATGTTTTTTCTAACATTGGCAGGAGGCTCTTAATGCAAGAGCCAGACTTGTATCATTTTCCTGACCTACATCTGCCTTAGAGAAATTCATAGAGGAGACCAGTTTATCTCTTATTTTTAATCTTAAAATGGCTTTAAAATTTTCTCAGCCTTTTTTTTTTGTACACTCCTCCGCCACATGGTAAATTTATCTTCAAAATCCTGAATCATATAAATAGAAAAAAATAATTTTATTCTGAAAGCTGTTTAGATTAGGATATTGATAATTAGGGAGGCTGAAGGAAATGACATACATCAAGTACATATTTTGGGCTGCACACCAAGGAAGATATTTTAACATGTTATTTCATTTAATCATCACACAACATTCTAAAATAGGGATGATTCTCTATGTTTTATAGATGGATAAATTTCCCCTCTGAGCAGAGAAACCAAGATTCAGACTTGTGCTTACTTCCCATTATATTACTTTACTACTTATTTCCACCTCAGAAATACTCATTGTTAATTATTTTAGGGAGAAATACATGTGGAGAAGTACTTCAATCTCTATAACTCCATATTTAAGGGGAATGCTACAAACACTTCTTAAATATTAACTGATGAAGTGTCTATGTAATCTTAACCATCTGGAAGAACACTAAAAAAATGAACAAGCTAAATGTTTTCAAATACCTGTTCATTTGGCATCATCTTGCTACATGAAGCATGTGCTTCTTGTCATTTATTTTTTTTAACATTTTACGTGGTTATGTTTATTAAAATATAGGGAAGAATAAAAAGATCCCATTCCTTTCCTCAACTCCCTTATCAAGGAATAACCCCTCTGAACACATTGATGGGGATCCTCCCAGATATTTTTTAAATTGTGCACACACACACAAGTGGTCTGCTTTTTATTTCCACTTAAAAGTCCATTTACAAGGCAACAGGGTTAAGAAGGGCGAGCAGAATCTCCATCAACTGATGTCAAGGCAGGGCTCAATCCAACATTATTTCTTAAGTATAAGAAAGTAGGGCAATGGCAGGAAGGTTTTCTGGGATGATAACCCTCTACTTCTTCCCCTATTTCAAGTCATCCTGTTCAGACGTGGCTTGCTGCCTCTCTCTATCCAGAGTTTACCTGTAATGCTGGATTTTCCATTTGCCTACTTTTGTAAATTTCTTTCACTTGTCTTCATAATGGGTTCCCTGACTCTGGCATCTCATATTGTCCTCTTTTTGGTTTTCTCTTTCATTTGATAAAGCTTATCTTCTACTATTTTTTTTAAAAAAATTTCTATGGGAGTGTAAAATATATACAATAAACTGCTGAAATCTTAAGTGTACTTCTTGATAAGTTTTTACATATGTCCAAATCTATATATCTACCATCTAGATTCAGATTTAAAATATTTCCTGAACCTGGAAATTTCTCTTGTGTCCGTTTTTACATTAATCTTCTTTTCTCCCCAAAGGTAAATGTCATTCTGACCTTTATCACCATTGATGAGTTGGGCTTTTTCTTGAACTTCATAAGAATAGAACCATAGCATATATATATATTTTTGCGACTAACTTCTTTAGTTCAATATTTTATCTGTGTTGTCGAACATGGAAGTGGTTTATTTCTTTTTATTGCTATGTACTATAATAAAAAAATCTTGATTCATCCAAAGAAAGGCAAAAGATGTACTGAACAGTTAATTATATTGAAGAGCATCCCTTCTACACACAATCATTTAATGGCCTAGACCAACAGAGGCTTCGCCATCTTTAATATATGATGTTTAAGGTCACCCTGAAGGGCATCTACGCTTCAAAGAACTCAAAAGAGAAAGGATTGTGGAGGAAAGCTATATGAAAAGGTTTTGTAGACCTGCCAAGCCTAGAAGAGATACATATCACTTTCACTCATATCCCATCACCATCACTTTGCATATAAATTTATAGAGTGGTGGAAAATACAGATTCTTTCTGGGCAGCCACTTACCAGGACAAATGGATAATATGAAAGCATATGATAATTTTTGTTGTATAGCTAGCCATCACTTCTACATTGTATTTTTATTTTATTTTGCTAAATCAGATTTCTCAGAAAAGATATAAAAGGTACCATTTTGAGAGGCAACCTGATTAGGGAAGAAAATCGTGTGGGAAGAGTCTCAGTACCTAGAATATATACATTGACTTAAAGCTTCTCGTTAGAGTATGGGAACCCCATCCTCGACTATGTCAGTCGGTTTTTACCTTCTTTAGATAATAAGCCTTCGGTCTTCTGCTGTAGTGAGGGAGGAGAATCTGTCCACAAAAGTGGAGTAGGGGAAGAGATGTAGGGATTTAATTTCTTTGTAAACATAATCTAACCATTTTCTTCATTCTACCACCTCTATTCCTATTTCTCAAAGTATCTGGTGCTTCTGATTCTTTAAACTTTCTTGAAATAGCTTTTGGCTTTAGGTAGTGTGGGCTGAGGATCTGGTTTTCTTAGGTCCAGTAGGTCAGTCACCAAGTTTCCACTTTTCAAAATTTTGTTCCACTTTTCAAAAAGATTTTTTTTGTTGTTTTCGCCTTTAAAAAATTTTTCTTTTTTCCTCTCTGCTACTTCCATAAAGAAAAAAAAAAAAAAAGAGTAACTTTTCTGTACTATTAGTAAGATTTTGAGGTCAAATCTGCCATTTTAACCAGAAGTACATGGGTATAATATTTTTAAAATAATAAACAAATACAATTTTATCTCTGCAAATCATATTTGTCATGTTTTCTCTATAGCCAGTCTGCCTTTTCCCTCAGTGACAGCAAGATTTGTGGGTGTCACCTCGTAAAGAAGAGGATATGATGTAAAAAGAAATCTCTATCATATGAGAAAAGCTACTAATTCTTTTGACCTAGATGAGTGTGGGAAGAAGACAAATGGAAGAAGCAGCAAGTGATAGGATATATGTATGTGGCCTCGCTCTTCTTCTGAGCTAAAGTCCCAAGGGAAGAGTTTATTAAATCTATCACTAAATGAATTTGGCGATGCCATTGAGTGGCTGGGGAGGTAGAGGGTTGGTAGGAGAGACTTCCCACAGCCATAGAGATTGACTGGACATGAACTGAGAAAATTCTAATCCCCTTTGAATGCTCATATTCATGTTCAGATTCATGTCAGAACAACATGGAAGAGGTTAGTAATTCCTGAGTGAGGTGTCAAAAAATAAAAGACTAGTGGTAATTTACCAATTTATTAGCATCACATAATTTACAGAGATTCTAGACATTTTCACATGACCTTGTTGATAGAAGCAGTGAAGTTGAGAGGGCTGATCTTTTCCAGCAGAAGCCTGAAGATGGAATGAAGAGGCGATCCAGCATGAGGATATTGTGACCAGGGGAAGGTGGTGAGATACATGGACTTCAGCTTTGGGAGACAATGTCATGCACCGACAGGCCTGACAAGATTGTGTATTCTACCTCAGTGGATGATACACAGGGGTCCAGAACAAGACAAGGCACACATTTAAAGCAGAGATCATCAAGGACAAAGTTCCCCATTCCTCCAAATCACAAGACTTTAAGTCCATCTCTTTCCCATCATTATAGAGAAAAGGAGATTAAATTAAAAATATTCATTTATTCAAAAATATAGCATTATTCGGTTTCCTATTGCTACTGTAACAAGGTAACACAAATTTAGTGGCTTAAAACAACACAAATATATTATCTAACAGTTCTGAAGTTTGGAAGTCTAAAGAGAATATCACTAGGCTGAAATCAAGGTACAGGCAGAGCTGTGTTCCTTTCTGGAGATTCTAGGTGTGAATGCTTTTCCTGTCCTTTTCCAGCTTCTAGAGGCTCCTCTCTTACTTGCTCATGGCCATCTCAATTTAGAGGGCAATAACACTGAGTCTCTCTGACCATTCTTCTGTACTTACATCTCTAACTCTCTTCTGCTTCCTTCTTTCACTTTTAAGGACCCTTGTGATTACTTTGGGCCCATACAGATAATCTAGGATAATCTTCCTATTTTAAGATCAAATGATTAGCAACTTTAATTCCTCACAGGTTTTCAGAATTAGGATGTGGACATTTGGGGGAGAGTCATTATTCTTTCTAACAGAGAGGGAATAACTCAAAAGAGACTATCGAAACCATAAAAATGATGAGATAAATTAATTGGCAAATTTAATTTTTCCTCCCCATCCCCAATGTTCCAATGAGATGGGCATACAAAAAAAAATAGATCACTCTGGAAATGGAGAAGCCATGTTTCCTTTGCGCATCTGTCTGTAATGCAAATCATTTTTTTTTTTATTTCAGTATATGGAGATTATGAGACACACCTGATAGCTTTTTTTATTAATCACATATTTAGCCACCACTGCTTAAAGTAATTTTGGATTTGTCTCATAGCTCGAGTAGAACATTTCTTTCTTATTCATCTGGATGTTAAAACAATTTTTTACTTAGATGAAAATTATTACCCAAACACAGTGAGATAATTTTAGATGCTTAGTGACAACTTCTCACATGAAAGGTTTTCATTTTTCTTCCCAAATTTTCTGCTATTCCTTTTATATAGAAGAACAAATAATAGTAATTATAGAGCATTATGGAACAGTTGCAGAAACCTGTGGCTTTTTCTTTTCTTAAGAATATTTCTCTTTAGGTGATTAATCTGCTTGATGATTTCCTTTTCCATTGGGCATTTAGCTGTCATGGTTTGTATATATATATATTTTTTTTTTTTTTTTTTCATGAAGCACACCTTTAATAAACAATCTTAATTAAAACAATTGGGAACTTTGCATGAAAAATGTTATAAAAACAGTAGTATTAAGTGTTTTATTGCACAGGGATACACTGCTACCTTATTGACGTCAATATAAACAAGAGCAATCATAAGTATGCTCTAAAAAGCATCCTTTGGAAACAGATTTACTGCACTGGGTGATCCAAAAGTGACGTCTTTAAAAATCCTGTTTCTTATATCCCATAATGATGATCATTATTAAACAATTCAAGAATTGCTCATTTGGAATCTAAAATACAGCCGTTGAAATTTTAGCAGTGAGTTTGTGGACAGAAAAGCAACTAGATATATAGAGCTATTCTGACGATTAACTTGTTTTGTCACCTGTATGCTTTGTCATTGTGTAGACAGAGACATAAACAGCAGTTTCTTGAAACTGGTTACACTATGCATATTTTCCCCATTTATTACAATGGCTTAAGTTTTTATTTTTTAAAAATGAGTCACATTAGGAGACTGACAAGTTTCTTTTTAATTTATTGTTTTTGCATCTCTCTTCAAGTTGGCTCCACATAAAGAATGTATTGTATTATTTATAAGGTTAATGTGATTGGCTGCTATTTCACATTCCTGTGGCCAATTTGTGCTGACCTGACTCTTTTGGTGAGATCTTCATGATTATAAGTCTAAGGTTATGCTTTTGATCTCTGTAAAGAAGTTTGCTTACTTCCATACTGGGAACACAGACAGCACTCACATTCTCTATACACTTATCTTGTAAATGCATGTCTTTGATCTTAAAGGAAGAGACCATAAATTTCTTATCTTTAGTAAAACTCGACCAATTAAGAATGTCCTGACAGCAAGTCAGAACTGTATTTTTAATAAAGGATGGCAGTGTGATGGGTGAAAATATACTAACTAGTTACTAATTTTATTTGGATGTCATGTCCAAAATTAATGGTTTCAATTACTAAGATAGAGCTTAGGTCTAAGTTCTCTAGTTAAATGACCCCAAATAAGATTTTACTGCAAAATTATTTCAACTTGAGTAGTATAGTAAACTCTCACAATTGCATTTTGTGAGAAGAATAGTAAATTAGAGTGTGAGAGGAATAGTAAAGCCTAATACAAAATACTATAAAAATGTAGTGTAGATTTCAAGTATATCTAATAATTCAAATTGTGACAGATGTTATAGTAGGAAGTAGGAGCCTAACTTGCCTGATTTAATGAATTGCAGTACTTAAAAGGCCTATTTTATTTCCAATGTTCATTGTTTACAAATCCGTATTTGTTTAAGGAGGTCAGATATGGATCATCCACTAATCTTGTAAATAAGATCAATATATTCATCAAAATTCTTTGTAAAACAGTAAATTTCCAAGTGCATTCTATACGTTAGTGGAATCAAAATGTATGTGATGTTTGTTCTCTGTTTTAATTGTTTTGATTTTTACTTAGCAAAATGGACAACTAGCAAATATGTATTACCTCTTTGAATATCTTAAGCATTTTTTGTGCAATGTCACATCAAAAAATTGAGATGACTAGGTAGAAAAGTTACACATATTCTTAGAAAAATGTAAAAAAAGAAGACAGTTTTGGAGGCCATGGTTGTATATT
>NW_011889354.1:801647-814404 GCF_000151845.1 Pteropus vampyrus | reverse complement strand
TATTTGTTTAAGGAGGTCAGATATGGATCATCCACTAATCTTGTAAATAAGATCAATATATTCATCAAAATTCTTTGTAAAACAGTAAATTTCCAAGTGCATTCTATACGTTAGTGGAATCAAAATGTATGTGATGTTTGTTCTCTGTTTTAATTGTTTTGATTTTTACTTAGCAAAATGGACAACTAGCAAATATGTATTACCTCTTTGAATATCTTAAGCATTTTTTGTGCAATGTCACATCAAAAAATTGAGATGACTAGGTAGAAAAGTTACACATATTCTTAGAAAAATGTAAAAAAAGAAGACAGTTTTGGGGGCCATGGTCGTATATTCTATTTATATATATGTGGGAGGAAGGAGAAAGAGAGAGATGAGGTCTACATATCTTGATTTAATTACCGGTAAAAGTTTTACGATTTATTTGAAGATTTAGAAAAATCTACCTTTGATAGAGAAGCCATCAATAAGGTGAGCCAAGTAGCTTCTTAGTTTTTTCTGCAATCACCTAGAGAGTAGGCATCTTACATTATATATCAAGTAACTAAATTACATCTTTGATTTTAGGTGTTTTGATTTCAATGTGTGCAGTAATTTAGGAATATAAACGTAGTAATTTTTTTTTCTTTTTAATAATTGAGACTTGTGATCTCTTACTGGTCTAGTTAGGAATTTTCTTCACCCATTCCTCCTACCAAAACTTGATTTTTGAAAAGTATAGATAGAAGAGCTGCGCTTAAAAATAAAGCTTATAAAATGCAAAATCAACTTGAATATATTTTATGATACAAATATTGCAGATATTAAAAGAGGGCTGTAAAATATAAACTGATAAAAATAACATTGGGATTCTTTCTCTAGTATGGATGAAATATATGTTATATACATGTATGTATACAGATATAGAAGAGTTACTATTTTTCCTAATGTGCCTACTGTAATGATGAATTCATTCCTGATTAGAGAATCATGAGCTAAAAATCAAAGTATTTCAGTAAATATAAATAAACATTGGTGAAATTCCACCTTAGGAAGTCACTGCTTAAAGCTTAGTTAGCATTCTGATTTGGAACAAGAAATATGTAAATCATAAAACAATGAGAGAATACAGAGCTGTGGAGCACATCCCGTTTCGATGATATTCTAGGTAGCCATAAAACGAAATGCAATTTTATTTACCTGCAAAGACCCGAGCCAGAAATCGCCATTTCGAAATGCTTATTTCTTTAGAAGATGGCTGAATGGCCATGAATAATGCAAATTGGTTTTACTTTCTAAGTTCATTATACTTACACATTTTATGGTAAGTTGTCTACCCAGATCCTTTATTATACAATGAGGTAACCCCTAAATGAAACCCCAAGCACCTTCTCTTCCTGATCATCATATGCTGCCATACTCCCCTTAGAAATTAATACACTCTGTATGCTGGATCCTGTCTTTTCATCTCCTGCTGCAGAATCAGCGGTCATAACAGCTATTCTGTTCATGAATATGTAAATGCAGCATGCATAAAAAAAAAAAAATTAGCAGGCGGTCCCCACTGCAGACTGTACCCAACTCTGTTTAACTAATACATGAAAAGCAGATTTAATTTTTCAAGCATTTTGAGTCAATGTTGCAAGGAATGCTATAATTATGTAACATGGAAATACGTAAATGGGACATATGCAGATGCTCATGATTGTTGAACTCAATAAATTGGCATCTGTGTATGGCTATGGTGATGTGTGCAGATTCCCTTATTACTTCCCTCTGATGCCTAGTGATAAGGAGAAAATGCCTTAAGTCCTCAATAACCTTTGTTTGCTGGCTAGGTTCTACTTCTATATCTACCCCCAATAAATGTCTAAAACTTGTTTAAATTACACATAAATACATACATACACACACAGATACACATACACACACACATTTTTCTTTTGAAGGGGAGAAATGATGACTATATCCGCTGAAGTATTCTGGAGAAATTATTAAGCTCTGGAAAGGAAATAATTGGGGGATTTTATTATTGAAATAAGCAAGCATGTTCATGCATATTTTTACGGCATGCATGTCTATGCGCCACTCCGTGCAAACAGTGCTATGGCAGCTCGTGCGCGGTAATTAGGTTGATGTAATTATGGTGAAATAAAGGCAGCCTCACTGATAATTTCACAGTGCATATTAAAGACATATGTGCCTTCCAGTGTACAATAAATGAACCTGAACTGCTGTCAGGGGCTAGGAGGACAGTGTGGCCAATGCACCTATTGTGTCCTTGCTGCAGAAAGAAGCCCGCCGATTGGCCACTGTCTGCAGCACATAGCACTGGATGGTTATAAAGGACTTGTCTAGGGGAGAGCCTGTAGGTACTCCATTGTCTGGTAAAGTTCATATGACTGCATTCTTTTTTTGCAAGGGGGGTGGAGGGAAAACGGGGAAGGAGGGGGTGTCAGCTCAACTGTAAAAGCTGCACAGATTTTTTTTTCTTTCTCTCTCTCTGCCTCTCCATAGATAGTTTCTGTTTCATGCCCTGTCTCATTTCGCATAGCTAAAAAAGAATGCTAATTAAGATCCCTTGTCTTAACCTGAAAATAATGTTTCGGATATAATTAGAAATCTGGTGAGAGTTTTAAATTCTGGTAGGGGACCAAAAACATCAGTTACGATGCTTAGGAAGGAAATGAAGAATTATTTTTCTGTAATCAAGGTAAACATGGGGGGAGGATCTCCCCTATCTTTTTTAACCAATTTTAATCAATGGCAGATGAGAGGATACTGTATTTCAAAAACTATTTTAGCCATCAAATTGAAAGGACACAAATCAGTAGCAATAGAAGCCTTCTTAATCCTCCTTAGGATGCAATTCAGATGAAAGAACTGCTTTTTTTATTTTTCTTTTTGTATGTGTGTGTTATAGATGGATCTGAGAATGCTGTCTGGGCTTGGTGCCAAGCGCTGGTATTTCACAGCAGCGACCGCCTCACAGACGAGCTGTGGGAAGCAGGAGGGAGACTCTCTCTTAGGGTGCCACTACTATGGAGACACAGCTGGGCTGAACAAGATTTGCTTCAAACGACAACAAGAGAGACAGAAAGTATCTGGTTCAACCGCTGCCCAAGCAGGCAGGCACCAGAAGAGCTAGCAGCCAATCCGGCCATGCTCGAAGCCAGCTCTGCAGCTCAGCCAATCAGTGACATCACTGGTGAGAAACTCATTTACATCATGCAGTAATGAACTTTGTTTAACATAGCTTCCCCCCTTTCCTGTTACCCCCCCCCCATATTAGGTCCTTCCATTAATTATTCTGCTGGCATAATTTAAACCGCTATGCAAAAGTATGGCTACATTCTCTGATAGCTTTTACCTTTTTTCCCCCCTATTGGTGTCTGCTGTCACTGAAAGTGATTCTGGGTATTAATTTTGATCTTGCAAAATTATTTTCGCTTTCTTAAAAGAAATCTTAGAAAAATTAAACCTTTGTTTTTTTTATCTACCCTAGTCTCTATTTCTAAATAGCATGCTTTCTGCCAGTGGTGATTCAGAATTAATTGAACAAGGTAACAGAGAATAAGGGAGTGCATTGCCATGGAACTTAGAATTTTTCCAAGCAATCTGAATCTTAGAGCTTTCTTTAATGTTTGCAGATTTTATGCTGCAGTGGCCATTTTACATACAGTGTTTTATCCAAAAACCGATTATGTGCATCTGTCACACGGAGGGAAGTTCACTCTTGTTATATTTTATTCTTCACTGCTCTCAGTTAACATGTCATTTTATTAATGAATAGAACTGAGGTCATTTCTGTACAAATCTCTCTCTTCCCATCTCAGCACAATGCACCTGATTTGCATCCATTTACTAGAAAAAATTGAATACATGAACCAGCTTGAAAAGAAGTTAAGGGACCAGCTTACAAATTATTTCAGAATATATCGCAGCAGTTTGTTTTTTCAGAATGCGTGATATTTAACATCCATCTTAGTGTTTCTATAAAAATGCCTGATTCTATTCCCAGTGTAATACCTTTAGTAAATTTATTGGTTCGTTAGATAACCAAAATACACCAAATGAAATAATATTCATGAATTAGTTCATTCATTAGCAGAAAACCTTTGGAGACACAATTTTGCCTTGTACATTTGTATTTAGTTTGTCAGAGATAAATTCATTTGTTCTGTAGATAACTGTAAAAGCTGGGACATGTGGCATGTGAAGGTTTTCAGGTTCCTTTAGAGAATCCCAAAGAGCAGAAACTGGGTCACACTTAAATGCGATTTCTCTTAAGCCATACCATTATTGCATATTGGCATTAAAGGAATATAGTTTTCTAGCAGGGAAGATAAATATTTATTGGCTTTTTAAAAAAGAATATTTTGAATATAATTAGTCAAAGATATGGAAACCTAAAAGCATTGGCAAGGGTTTCATAACAGGGCATGATTTCTTCGAGCTTAAAGAGCACAGTGATAGAAATAGACATTTTTAAAAGCATATGAAGGATTTAGACACTAAACCACGGCCCTTTTAATTCATGAGGCATTCCATCATCCCATCATCAGTATTCAGGTGGCGACTGTCCTGAATCAGTCGTGAGCTCCCCTGCTGGAGATCCTGTAATTTGAATCATGTGTAATAATATATTATCCTACTGGGGGCCTTCTTTCAGTAGGAGAATGGTTTATACATTCTGCTATAAGAGAACTTTTGGCTCCTAGCCAACTCACAGCCATTACTCACACAGGCAATCATAATCGTCTTCCTTAAGGAATAACATCTGTACGACCTCCTGAGCCAAAATTCTGTAACCTCCCCCACATTCTGAATTACGATTTCTTGGAATTGGGAACACTTGACAAAACTGAAGTAGAAAAATGGAAGGTTTAGAGGAACGGATCACAGTTAGGTTGAGCATGCCATGTGGCAAAAGCACAAGCTCCCATTCCTTTGAAATAATGAGGAAATGTGAGGAAAGGGGCCTAAAATAGATCTAGATGTGTTTGTTTAATTTTTAGATACTAGCTGAAATGCAATGTGTTTTATGAAGACCTGGCTACCTCTGTATTTTATTCTGGACATCCTCACCGGGTCCTGAAAAGGGTGTGGCAACATGGAGGGATAAATGAAGGGCGGCAGTGTTTGTGAGAGCAGAGAAGCCTTGTGTCAGCCCAGAAAGGAAGCTATATGCTAAAGCAGCGACCATTTGACCCAGGAGTTAAAAGTTCAAGAGATGGCTCTGATTCTTTCTCTTATTCTGACATTGATCAAATCACATAATTTCTGTTTGTCCTTATCTGTGAAAATTAAATACACTGCCAGCACAAGAGATAGTGTCTGTGTAGAATACCTCCTCCTCTTTTTTTTCTTTTCTTTTTTTTATTATCCAAAATTCTTTTTTGCTTCAAGGACCAGTTTCACTGTTCCCTCTTCTATGAAATCTTTTCAAATCATTGTGGCCAGAATCTCTCACTTCTTTATCATTCCCTTTGTGTTTCTATTTTTGCATGCTTGGCAATAATGCTGTAGGGCCACCATTGCCGTAGGGCCACCATTGCCGTAGGGCCAAATGTGCATATATCTTTGTTACTAGACTGAAAGCCCCTTGGGGACAGAGAACAGGTTGAATTCACCCTCCAATTCTAGATCTAAGAATAGTAGATCATGCTTCTAATTTTTAAATCAGTGCTATAATTAATTAGTTGAAAATATATTGTAAATTGTAGAGGAGAGTTTATAAATTTCTGCTGTTGTTAACTATTACCACTGTGTACCAGTTGTCAGTTTTACCTTATCAATCTTATGCTTTTTATTTCACTGGTCCTTCATTGTAAAGCTCAGAATAAATGGTTGCCACAATTTTCCTAAATAACCAGTTGTAGGAAATTGAAAAGCCTCTTATTTGTCGAATGTGGAATTAAGTGAACTTAGTTTGGTGTTTTAAAACTTAAAAATAAATCAAATTGATGAGGATTAATTGTAAAGCTGCCAGGATAAGCAAATTACAGTATCAAACTCTACTGTTAATGATATGGAAGAATTAATTACTTTAAGAGGTAAGCAATGTTGGATGTTGAAATGCTCTACAAAGCATAATAAATCAGGAAATATGGAATCCTGAGTCTTTTTCTTAGTGTTATGATTGAAATATGTACTTTTAATTGGTAAACTACTACAATAATCTTTAAAGCATATATTTCTAGATGTTTTTGATATAATCTGATAACATAATGTCAAAATACAGTTGATTTATGCCACTCATCTATTTAAGTTGATACTTTTAGCTACTGAACTACTGCTAAGTGGAGATTAATTTCTTTGCAAACAATGATATTCTTGTTAATATGTTTGAGAGTTGTTTTTAAATTTTAAAAATTCTATTCTCATCATATGCCTAGTACATGTTACAAAAAGGTAATAAAATAACTAGAAAATCTATACATCTTACTTTTATACCTGAGAAAATAGAAATTTTAGTACTGGAAATCAGCTAATCTAAAGTCCACATTTTGTAAAAGTGTTAGTGAGAGGAAAAGTATCTTCCCCATGGGTATGTTCTTTCAAGTTCCTGAGACAACTGAGATTGGATCCAGAATTCAGAAAGATAGTTTCAATATTCTTACCACTCCACCAAATAATCTTTAGTTTTAATATCAGCCAGATAGTACTATATAATTTTATAGTGCTAACAAACATTACATTCCCTTATGTGATACAACACTGTATGTAAGATTTCGATTTCATAGGTGAAAACAAGGAGACTGGATCTTATTGAGGTATATTTTTCTCACTATTCTGCAATAATGTAATCAGCAACTAATAAAATATTATTTATATTAGGATTCTTTAAAATAATTTTGGTTCTGATGAAGAAAAAATGGAAACCGGATGCCTGGGTTCACTTTCCAGTGGCTTTAAATTCAATTAACATAAGTATTATATCTTAAATTACAGGATTGATAAAATAGGTTTGGGTGAGGATAATTTGAACATTTCTTTTTAACCAGAGAGTTGTGCTGTTACTACTGACCTTTTTTTTTCCTGCTGAAATCTCCAGTTATCTCAATGATGATATTTTCCCTTCAGTCCGGTAGTTAACAATATAATTCTGAACTTTGTAAATACAGAGAGATGATTTGTGCCCACTTAGGGAACAAAAGTTCTGCAAAGATAGTACAAATAGTAAAGTTTGTCCTGCTTCCTCTTTTCAGAAAATGGTATTTAAGGGCTCAGAGAGTGACTGAGTAAATGTGGAACATCTTAAAGAAAATGTTCCTTTACATCACAGTTTGAGATGTGGTTACTAAAAGCTGTTTGCATCTGTATAAAATTATTGTCTTTTCTAAACTTATTAAAGTAGTGACAAATGAGATAAAAGCAATGAAACATCCCTCTTAATGTTGACATGTTTTAATATCATGACCATATGATTTTTATTCCAAAAATAACTCCTGAATTAGGAAAGTGTGGATAAATATTGGGACCAATTCTTATACAATAAAACTGTGATGTTTGTGGTTGAGAATCACTTATTTGTAAGATAGCAAAGGAATAAATGAAAGTGACCTAAACTCTACGTATTCTAACATTTTTTTAAATTTAACCCTTAAAACATGTTCTATATCAAATACGTTTTGTAGCTTAATGTGTATTTTCATAATATTGGTGATCCATGTGTCGAACAACAACACTGCTCTATAACTGGTTGCTGACACAGTAAGAACAAAATGATGTGGATCGGAGATAAGTTATAGGCCATTGGTGCACTAGGCTAGCATTATTCTTTTTAATTCTCAAATTGATACTTTGGTATTATTATCCTCAACTTACAGGTGAAAAATCTGAGTATCAGAAAGGCTAAGGAACTCGTCAAAGTCACATGACTAAAAAGCAGCAAAACTGGGATTCAAACCAGATTATGACTGAATGGCCCATATTCTTAATCACTGTGCCCAAAGTTAATATTCAGTACATATGAGTTTGCATTTGGCTGTAAGAACAGAATGTTTTTTCATATATTATACCCATAAATAGTTTATTTGGTGCATTTTTTTAGATGTGCGCATATATTTTTACCTCAGTCTTTTATAAATCAATTTAAAAGCTATTGACCAAGCTGTAACATTGAGATTAATATTTTTCTTATATTTTTATATTTATGCAACAATTTAGATCATTTAAGGTAACGCACACACAAAAAAATTTAAAACAGTGATGCACTAGATGAATGTAAGTCAAGATATTATTAAAATACCTTTGTAGGTCTAAATTACTAAAAATGATTATTAGACTAAATGCTTCCATTTCTTCTTTCCTCTAGATATATTACTTATTAAATATGTCACTTGTTTTATGAGAAAATTAATGCTTATTGATTTGGCAATTGCTGAGTGTCACTTAACAGTCTCACTAGATCTTGACTGGACAGACATTTAAGGTACCTCAGCTTTCTCAGTCCTGGTTACACATCTCCTGTCTACAACCCACTGCAATCCATGAGGTGCTAAAAAAGAGAAGAATCTTGCAGCTACTATGTACTAACACATCCTATGCCTAATGATAGATTTTCTAGCTTTTATCTAGTGTTCAAGACTAAGGGACATAGTCAAATCTTTTAGTTTAACAAAATCAGTTTAATTTTTCTCATGCAAAGAAGAAAACAGGAGTGTGGATAGTTTCTTCTCCTTCCGTATAAATCACTGTTCCCTTTCTTCAATATAATTAAAATGTTTACTCTTATTGCATAATTTATAGTCCCATCTCCTCAAAAAACCTAGAAAAGCAATAGTTCTGAGCCCTGTGATTCTCATTTGAGGTTACTCCACTTTATCTGTGGTTCTTCTGTAGTCCTGACACCTAGAACACAAGAGAATGCTCGTTGGAAGGACTAATGAATGCAGAGGGAAGCAGGACTAATGCTGTGCTCTGAAGACACTGGGCCCATTGATGTGGTTTAAAGTCTCATTAGCAGTTTTCAGGGTCACATTCTGATTTTGACTGTGCCCTACGTTATCCTCCTTTACAGTTAGAACTTGACAATCATTTTTATTTTCCTTTCAAGATTGCTTTACTTTCATGATACTAACAATTTTCTATTTGTGGGAAAGAATGAGGTCAGTATAGCAGTTTCCATCATTGCTTTTGGCACCTGCTGAGAAGTATATCACTTGTAAAATATTTAAGGTGTTTATTTTCAGAATGTTTATTTTTACACAATGAAAACCACAGCTAATAATAAGGAAAACTATATCGATTATCACTTAACTCTAAGGAGCAGTGGTTAGGAGCACAGAACTCTGGCCAACTACTTGGTTCTGAATCTAGACACCATCACTTACTAGATAAGTAATCTTGGATGTGTTTTGTAACTTCTCTGTGCCTCGGTTTTCTCATCTGTATAGCAGTACCTATCTTAGGAGGTTGTGACAATTCTGTGCATTTTTACAACGGATGGTATTATCAGGATAGTAGATACTTTCATGGTCCCTATTCCTCAAAATGCAGAATGTAGTTGGGGAATGTGGGAGTGGAATGGGGTGGGTGTGGGTATGGGTGTGGGTGTAGGTGTATGCTTAAATAAATGTTAATATGGTATAGTTCAGTGCTGTAACAGGAATGTGTTCATGCTTGTGTAAATCCTTTTGTTTATGGATTCTACATCACTTCTTCATCTTTTTTCTTTTATTTGAACAAGTTATCAAAATATTGTTATACTTGGTTTTATCTCATCAAATGTCGATTTCATTTAAAAACTTTTTTTAAATACTATAATTTTTAATGATATTAGTAACTAATATTTAATTAATTGATTCAACTTTTTGTCCCTACTGGTTGGATGTGTCAAAAATAAAAATAAAAGTCCTGGGACATATGCAAAAATGCAGAAAAACACTTGTTCAGATATTTTTAGAGCTCTTTAGTAGAGTTTATATATTTCAGACCATGATATCCTAAAATGACCTAATCGGTAACGTTCTATACAGAAGCTTAACCACAAGCCAAGTGTCTAACATTCATGAATCAGATAAGTGATACATATAGGACTTTTCTATAGCAATTTTATGCTCAGGAAGAAAAAACAATAGATTCTAATCAGAAGACCTGTGTTAGAACCCTGTTTAACTTCTTTAAGTCTCACTTTTCTTATTATAAAATAGGGATAGTTAAAAATGTCAATAAAAATAATATCATTTCAATAAAATGACAGCCTCTGAGACAACCTCTGGTATTGTATTCTATAGAATAGAGAATAAGATTGCTTTTATTTACATATGAATCAAAACTTTCATTAATTTGACTAATTTGAGGGGATTGTAAATGCCAGTTAATTAAATCAGATTGTTATCTTAACCTAGGAATAACTAAGACTAAAGATAGTTGCATTTTAAAAAGAGGTACAAGAACCTCTGTCGCTGTCTGTCTCTGTCTCTGTCTCTCTTGACCTTCCATATTTGGATAGAGAAGGGAATCAGAAGGGTTTTCAATGATTGAGGAAGAAGGGAGTTAAAAGACATTCAGATTTTTAGATGCAAGAAATTGTCAGGAGTATCATTAGAAAGAAGGAATAATATGCTATACACAGCACCGTATTTGAACTTCTAATTGCCAGTTTTATGATGTTTTATAATTTCAACTCATCTATTAAGGTTAGTTACTTCTTTCAAGTTCTAGTCATGCTTTTTCATGGTGCCATAATGAGGATAGTGATTAAATGGACTTTATCATGATATCTTGTAAAAAAGTTACAGTCTATTTTTGGATATTTTACAGTATTACTGTCTTTTAGTAAACCCTGTTCCCCTAATCCTCCTTTTTCTTTTAAACAGTAATTAGCTAATTTCTTATTAAACATCAAAAATAGTCTTGGATATGAATATTACTGTGCAGTAAATCTACTTAGATTTTTGGTTCTTAAAAGCTATTCATTTAAAAATGAACTTAAACTTTGCCATTGCCTTCATATTCTGATGGTCTCAGACTTTTTCAAATTTCATTAAACTTGAATTTTTTTTTATCTTTGATATTTTATCATTGATTTGCTAGAATTGACATCCTTTCACTAGGTATAGATTTTAGCAACAAGTCTGTTAAAAAGACCATACACCTTGTTTCCTCAGGAACACATCCAGTTAATGCCCAATGTATCAGGGTAATTACTAAGAATTCCCGCTTTCATTTTCCATAATGACTCATTTTAGATTAGAAAGTATGTGGCCACTTTATAATATAAAGTTAATTTCTGGGTTTTTTTTTGCTAAAATTGTATTTTCAAAAACATATTCTAATCTATTGTCTTCAAAAGATTATTCATACTTTCTAGGTATATGAACTGAGTTTTGGTTTTAAAAGTATGGTCATAATAGTGATAGATAATTTTGTTGACGTGTTAGACGCACGGTGAGTAATTGCTGAATTAAACTCTCTCAATTGAACATCAGATTTGCTTAGCACTCTAGTTTACACTAATAGCAGGAAGGAGTCCAGGATGTTAATTCTTTTGACAAATATGGGTTAAGCACGATCTATTTGCTGATCTGCTATAAGCACTGAAAGACACACCAGTAAAGAAAACAGACAAAGTGCCATGCTAACATGAAGCTTTAGTTCTAGAGGTTCTTTATAAGATAATAATAGATATTTATTAAGTTATACTGTCGAGTATTTGCTCTCTTACACAAATCACTTTGACAAAAAGAAGCCTTCATTTAAAATCTAGCCTGTTCTTAATAAGACTGCTCGATGATATAGGCTAACTGTATATATACCATGAATTCCTAGGTACATTCTTTTTTTTTTCACTCAGTAGCTTACTTGACATGTTAAGCCTTCCTGGAGTTGACAGTGCCAGTTGCCCACAATTTTTATGTTATAGTTTAATAAAGAAGGAGCACAGAAAATCAAATTCTGAGCAGTCTTGACATTGTCTGTGTTCTAGCTAACATGTAAATAAATATATATGGAAAACATTACTTTATTTGTCTTCAAAAACTTTTATTTTTCTTTACTGAGAAGAACAGGTTATTGTCATTTTCTACCAGTATATATAATTCATCATTTAAAATGCATTCTGGAGTTTCTGAAATTATTTCTCTTTCAACAAAGCACCCTCTCTTGTTATTTGGCTCTTCATAAAGCCCATGAATATTTTAAAATTTTATTGACTTATGTTATGAGCATGAAAGAAATTATCAGCAATTTATGTACCAAAGCATACTTATTCAAAATGAGAAGTATCATAAAATCTGAACCATTTAATGTCTGAAATAGACGTAAGATGATCTTGTTTAATATCCTTATTTTTCAAATGGGCACAGGAAGTATGGGAAAGAAAAGATATTTGACTTGCCCAAGTTCACAGAATAGTTTGTGGCAGACTCAGAAATAGAACTAAGATTTTTTAAAATTTTACTTTTTAAAAAGAATTCTGATTATAAAAATATTTGTTTTAATTTTGAAAAATTCAAGAAAAACATGGAAAAAAATTAAAATGTCTAATTAACTTACTTTCTATATTACCATAGTTATAAAAACTCTATTTAAAAAAAATATGTATCTTTTGAATAATATTGAAGTCTCACTCCATAAACAATTTTATATCTTTATTCAAATACTAAAAGAACATTATATGGTATCTTGAAGGATATACGTTTGGATTAAAAATAAAGAAGTAGCTTATAAAATAAATATAGAAAAACCCTGGACTTTCAAATTAAATATTTACAAATTATAAGGAGACGATAGAGAATAAGTATAAAAATAAACACGAATATTTCAACAT
>NW_011889354.1:790740-801597 GCF_000151845.1 Pteropus vampyrus | reverse complement strand
TATATGAACTGAGTTTTGGTTTTAAAAGTATGGTCATAATAGTGATAGATAATTTTGTTGACGTGTTAGACGCACGGTGAGTAATTGCTGAATTAAACTCTCTCAATTGAACATCAGATTTGCTTAGCACTCTAGTTTACACTAATAGCAGGAAGGAGTCCAGGATGTTAATTCTTTTGACAAATATGGGTTAAGCACGATCTATTTGCTGATCTGCTATAAGCACTGAAAGACACACCAGTAAAGAAAACAGACAAAGTGCCATGCTAACATGAAGCTTTAGTTCTAGAGGTTCTTTATAAGATAATAATAGATATTTATTAAGTTATACTGTCGAGTATTTGCTCTCTTACACAAATCACTTTGACAAAAAGAAGCCTTCATTTAAAATCTAGCCTGTTCTTAATAAGACTGCTCGATGATATAGGCTAACTGTATATATACCATGAATTCCTAGGTACATTCTTTTTTTTTTCACTCAGTAGCTTACTTGACATGTTAAGCCTTCCTGGAGTTGACAGTGCCAGTTGCCCACAATTTTTATGTTATAGTTTAATAAAGAAGGAGCACAGAAAATCAAATTCTGAGCAGTCTTGACATTGTCTGTGTTCTAGCTAACATGTAAATAAATATATATGGAAAACATTACTTTATTTGTCTTCAAAAACTTTTATTTTTCTTTACTGAGAAGAACAGGTTATTGTCATTTTCTACCAGTATATATAATTCATCATTTAAAATGCATTCTGGAGTTTCTGAAATTATTTCTCTTTCAACAAAGCACCCTCTCTTGTTATTTGGCTCTTCATAAAGCCCATGAATATTTTAAAATTTTATTGACTTATGTTATGAGCATGAAAGAAATTATCAGCAATTTATGTACCAAAGCATACTTATTCAAAATGAGAAGTATCATAAAATCTGAACCATTTAATGTCTGAAATAGACGTAAGATGATCTTGTTTAATATCCTTATTTTTCAAATGGGCACAGGAAGTATGGGAAAGAAAAGATATTTGACTTGCCCAAGTTCACAGAATAGTTTGTGGCAGACTCAGAAATAGAACTAAGATTTTTTAAAATTTTACTTTTTAAAAAGAATTCTGATTATAAAAATATTTGTTTTAATTTTGAAAAATTCAAGAAAAACATGGAAAAAAATTAAAATGTCTAATTAACTTACTTTCTATATTACCATAGTTATAAAAACTCTATTTAAAAAAAATATGTATCTTTTGAATAATATTGAAGTCTCACTCCATAAACAATTTTATATCTTTATTCAAATACTAAAAGAACATTATATGGTATCTTGAAGGATATACGTTTGGATTAAAAATAAAGAAGTAGCTTATAAAATAAATATAGAAAAACCCTGGACTTTCAAATTAAATATTTACAAATTATAAGGAGACGATAGAGAATAAGTATAAAAATAAACACGAATATTTCAACATCATTGGATAAAAATATTTTGTGGAAAATTTGAGATATACTAAAATGATCCTCATCTTGTTCCTAGAATGTCTATCTTTTCTCTCTACATGTGTTCTGGATTATAGTTTCTTTAAAACCCTTAAGAAACTTACTCCACCAATGGTCCTTCTTTCTCCAGTGTCATTATCTCCCTTTCAACCAACTCTTTCCTCTCAGGGCTGAAAATGCCTTAACTTTCACCCATCACAAACAAACAGACAACAAACAAAACAATAACCATCACCTCTCATAAAACTTTATCCCCTTCATTTCTCACTCATCCATCCTTATTGCTGGACGTGCGGTCAGGAGAGCTGGAGAGCACTCAACATACTTGAGACAAGTAGTAGAACCTCTCTGCACCCGAGCAGAGTTGATAGCTTAATGTTTTATAAAACATGAAATAATTTTTAAATGATAGTTTTATTAAATGATTTGTGATATCTCTTTTATTTCTAAAATTAAATGAATCTAAGGAAGAAGAGAGAAAATATCCCTCAGAAACTACTTTTTCATTATTATTTTTAGTGTTCTATATTAAATATGTATTTGACATAGTGTAACTACAATTACAGCCATATCTAATTTCTGTTGATTTATTGTGAGATTCTGTCCCCCACCCAGATTTCTAATGGTACAAGGGAGATAAATAAGATTCATTTTTTAAATGAAATAAGCTCAAACCCAAAATTATTTGAATGAAAATAGGAATCAGAAGATGGCAGGTCTACTGCTAGTTCTCTTCCTAGCTATTTGTGTGACATTACAAAAAATCAGTGTTAATTGGTATATTCATTTATACAATAATGGACATAAAACCAGATAAAGTCTTTCAACATTACTTTTTTCTTTTTTAGAAGTGGAGTCCTTCCTTCAAACAAAATCGAATCAGAAGCTCAAAATGTAGAGCAGCTTAAACCCTAAGTGCTCTGGTTGGATTAGGGGTGGGACCTCAGAGCCCACCCTCTTCACCCTCTAGCACTTCAAGTGGTACCCCATGTGCCTTGGTGACAGCCTCAGAGCACCAAGAATCACTCTTTATGGGAAGTCTCTGTTTCCTGAAGCCCTCAAGTCGATAATCACTTAGAATCCCTAAACTTTGAAAGTAGGCTGTTATTTTGTTTTTGCTTTTATTTTTGTCAGCAGCTAATAATTAGATATAAATTAAACCTCCACTAGATGGCAGTAGATCAAATCTTTGTTCCAATAGTTGCAATAGACATTCTTCAGTCCAATATTTAAGCACATATTTGGATTACTTACAAAACTTTCAGGAGAATTCCATTTTCTCATATTTTACACTTTAAAATTGTTTATTAACCTCTCAATGTATTCTGACTTGGTTTTGAAGATATTATTAAATTACTGGGTAGGCCAAACAGTTTTTATGATGCCTGATAAAATAATACTTACTCCGGTCTTGGAAATTGTTTACAAATTGAATAATATTCAAATAAATACATTTATACAGACATCTAAATGTATCAGTAACACCCTCTTGACTTTCTACCTTTGCTAGAAGCCTAATCTTTAACCCAAAGGTGATGGTGACCTGGTCACTCATCTTTTCTTTCTCATACCACCTACCCTCCTTCCACAGAATTGAAATTCCAATGATAATGGTAGTCTGCATTATGTTGTGTATTTACGTTGCAAGGAGGAGATGATTTCATATTATATTAGGTAATGGGAGTACACGATAAGGATAACCAGGGAAGTGAGGTAGACCAGGAAGCTGTTCCACTGTTCCCAAGGTTGAGTGTATACATTAGCCTGATAGATTCAGCAGGTTTTCTGAGACCAGCAGTTCTGGTAACCTCATGACAACACTGAGCCCCCCAGAAGCTGTGCCTGCTCCTCTTTTTTGGCATCAATTATTTATACTCCCCAGGAGAAAGTTGTGGAGTCAATTCTTTGTAATCTTACATGGGTCACTCTTTATGGGCAGTCTCTCACTATTTCCTTAAAGCTGGTTGGATCTCATTGGAGGCAGTTTATGCATAGAAAAGGCAAGGTAAAAAAAAAAAAAAAAAAAAAAAGCTTTTTCCTGATTTCCAGATGAAATTAATAATAGCTCCTCATTTTACCCTCAGAATTTTCTCATTTAGGATGATAAATTACATGATTACCTGAATACATAGTTATTTTTGCTTTAAACACTAATTCCTGCTCTTCAGGCCAGGGTCATGAGGCATAAGATTTAGCTAATTCAAAAAGAAATGCCTTAGGCTACTTTCTGAGGCCTGCCAATTATGTAATCCATAGAATAGAAGGAAAAAGTCTTTAAAGAAGAAAGCTAACTTTAAATTGAAGTTGCTACCTCCTTGGTTCAATTTTGTCTATTTTTAATGCATTTTGGAAAAAAGAATAATTTCACTGATAAAGATATTGTAAAACTAGAAAAGAATTTAAGTAGCTTGCCTGTATTACACTATAAATAACAGAAAATTCCAAAGTTAGAGTTCCAAAGATGGTTAGTTCACAGTCTCTAATGTATAAATGGTAGATTGAGTCTTTTAATTATCACTCTTAATAATAATTCACATTACCACTAAATGTATGGAAAGTAGTTATCATTCCATCTAAGTCATTATCCAAAATTCTCTAAAATAATCTTATATTTAAATCTTCAAATACCATTTTCCTCACATTAGTTCTCTGTCGTTTTAATTGAATACAGTCAATATAGCAAATTACAAATTACAAAACCTTTTTTTTTTTTGTCATCAGAACAGGTTCGTAATGAATAGATATTAAATGACTGAAATCTTTCACCAGTAGAGACTGAAAGGTACTATTTTTAAAAAATGTAAAGACTTTTTTCATAGAGATCTGTGATGAGTTTTTTGCTTATCTTCCTATAGAACACCCGAGAGATTAAATCATAATTTAAGGCATTTTAGTTTGAATAATTTCATGGATCTTTGTTTCCTGCTATCAGTATGGGCTCCTAAAGACATTTGAATGCTTTTTCTCTGCAAATCATTTATTTCATTAAGGTATTTTAGATGTCATCATGCTGAGGTGGAGGGTAACTAACATAATGCCTTCACAACAGTTACTGTATTACTTTGAATAGATAAAGGATGGAAATAGCCAATTCTTTGGTTGAAAACCAAATGATTGTGATTGTAATTAGAAGTTATCAGAGAGCCTCCCTTGAAGAGCCCTGAGGAGACAATATTCCTGCCTCAGTCCTGTTCTGCCAGCCTTAGTGGTAGTGTGGACCACGTACTGAGATGGCAGAGTCCCCATGGGACAATAGGCTGGATTCCCAAGACAGCTTATAGAGAAGCTATACTGAAGTGAAATAGAGTGAAGTGAACTCTTCCGAGTACTAAGTAAAGAAGAAATACTTTTACATCATAAGTCACTGAAATTTCAGGCTTCATTTGCTACTGTAATATAACTTGGCCCTTCTTGACTAACATAGGGATCATTTGAAGTTTAGTTTTTAATTTAATTTTACTTTTCTGACTTAGCTGAGTCCTTGCCATAACTGAGATTCTTTCAAGTGAATGTCGAGTGAAATAGGTCATTACTTCCAAGTACAAAAGACATGGAATTAGACTGTCATACAAATAATTTTTAATTTGACTAAAATGTGGAAAATTATCCAGAGCCAGGATTATTTTAGCCACCAAATATAATTTGTAAGAAGAATCTTTATAAGAAGAAAAGGAAAAATCTGTAGTATTTTATAGTTTGTGGTTTGAAAATTTATAAGAATATAGTTCTTATTTTTTATTTGCAAAGTAATGGTATTGTGGAACTAGAAAAATAATTGTGTTTCTATGACACATATGCTCTTTCAGCATAAGAACATGTCAGTGTTTACCTTATAGATGTGGCAACTATGTCCTAGGTGGCCTGGAGCAGTCTCAGCTTATGCGTATTGTCCAGTAATTCATGATAGTGTCCCTTTCATTCAAAAATTGTGCTGAATTGGATGATACTTTGTATCATATGTCCACAAGGCCAGATTGATCAGTGAATAGTTTGGAAAATATGTTTCTGATATAGCTAAATTTCCTTCTTTCTCGGTGACATGGAATATATCACTGCATGAAAATAATATTGTGTGGGGATGTAGATGGCCAGGCTAGCCCACAAAAGATTTTAAAATCCATTAATGAACAAAAGCATAGTGATTAGTAAATGTAAAAATTTATAGGTTTTTGTGGATTGACTCAGGACCATAATCATCATCTATATAAAATATTGCATCAAATAAAAAATGTTGTCTTGTCTCTGGTAACTCACTTGCCAAGAAACTTTAGAACATAACTACTTTTTTTGTTTAAGCATAAACAGTAGTTTTTAAATGTAACTTCATTATTAGAAGTATTAATATATTATTTTTTATTATGGAAAAATTTGGAGGTACCGAAAGTAAGTAATAGTATATCAAACTATTACGTAGCTGTTACCTCAGTCCAAACAATCATCAACCAATGGTCAGTTCTATCCTACCCATACCGCCATCTGATTTTTTTCCTCCTATATTATTTTGAAGTAGATCTAGACATCATAACATTTTGTTCTTACACATTTCAGTATTTATCTCCAAATGATAAATAGTCTTTGATAAATGTATTATTATGTAGTTTTCATATAATAGTATACGTTTAACAAGTATTTGTCAAAGTAAGTTTGGGTTGAAGTTTCACATGTCGGCATTTAGCCACATTAAATGGACACTATCTCTTGGGCTATTATCTCCCCATTTCACCTTTATCAGAACAAATCACCTTTAAACATTCCAAAAGTAAACTCTAAATGTTTCTTTAGACAATTTAGAAGTATATGTACACACTCCAATCCAGAGATCAAGGAGCTGTGAAGATGTGTTTTGCAGCTGTGCCCCTTTGAAGTCCTCCGTTCTGACACTTCAGATAACAGTGTAACTCAGGTTTCCAGGGCACTGAGCAGCCTCTTCTGCACTTTTATTTTCTTCTAAAAGGTGTATAATTTTAACTATCATATTTAGTTATATGAACAATTTGATGTTAATTTTTGTGTATGGTGTTAAGTCAGGGTCAAGATTCTTTTTTATTTTGCATGAATCCATGTTTTTGTTCCATTACCATTTGCTGAAGACTATCTTCTCCCTGTTGAATAACCTAGGTACCCTCTCAAAAATTAATTGATCATATCTATAGACTCCCTATTTTCTGCTGAATTAATTTGTATGTTAATTTTACCACCAGTACCAAAATGTTTTGATAATAGTAGGTTTATAATAATTCTTGAAATGAAGTAGTATAAATGTTCTAATATTGTCCTCTTTTGAAATTAAGGCTGTTTTAGGTTCTCTTTAATTTTAGAATCACTTTGTCAGTTTCTACAAATATGCCTACTAAGCTTTCCATTGGGATTTCACAATGCTAAAGATATAGAGGCAGAATTTTTAAAACTTTTACAGTGTTATGTATTTTGATTCAGAAACTTGACATCCCTTTCCAAATTTATTTTAGCTGTCTTTTAATTCCATTCAGCAATATTTTGGAGATTTCGAGATATAGATCTAGCATGCATTTTAGTAAATATAGTGTCTCTATATGTTTCATGTTTGTTGATGATACTGTAAAAAACATTTTAATTTCATTATTTAGTTGTTTGTTACTAGTATATGGAAATATATAAGTGATTTTTATATATTTACTTTGGATCCTCTGCCTTTACTAAACTTACTTCTTAGTTCCAATAGCATTTTTTATCGATAGAAATCTTTGGATTTTCTACATGAAAGATCATGTCATCTGTACATAAACACAGTTTCATTTTTTTTCCTTTCCAACATGCAAGGCATTTATTTATTTATTTATTTATTTACTTATTTACTTATTTATTTATTTTTGCCTCGTTACAATATAATGTTATACATTGCATTACAATACAATGTTACACAAAGCCAAGAAAATGTATCAGAAAAATATTACTAAGAGCAATGTCAAAGAGTTTACCACCGATATTTTCTTCTAGTATTTTTATAGTTTTGTGTCTTACATTCAAGTCTTTAATCTATTTTGAGTTTATTCTTGTTTATTTTGTAAGATAGCGATCCAGTTTCATTCTTTGCATGTGTATGTCCAGTTTTCTCAACACCATTTATTGAAGAGATTTTATTTGCCCCACTGTTTGACTTGTGACTTTTGTCATAGCTTAATTAATCATACGGGCATGGGTTTATTTCTGGGCTCTCTCTTTGTTTCCATTGATCTACGTGTATGTTTTTATGCTAGTACCATGCTGTTTTGATTACTATAGTCTTGTAGTGTATTTTAATATCAAGTAGCATGATAGCTCCAATTTAGTTCTTTCTCAAGATTGCTTTGGCTATTTGTGTTTTTTTTTGTGGTTCCATATAAATTTTAGGATGATTTGTTCTAGTTCTGTGGGAAAATGCCATTAATATTCTGATAGGGATTGCACTGAATCTGTAGATTGCTTTGAGTAGTGTGGACATTTGATATTAATTCTTCCTATATATGATCAAGGTCTATCCTTCCATTTATTTGTATCTTTTTCAATTTCATTCTTCAATGTTGTTCAAGTCTTTTATACTCTTACTGATTTTCTACCTGCTTTTTCTATTAATTACTGAGAGAGATATGTTATATCTCCAATTATAATTTTGGATCTATTTATTCCTCTTTTCATTTCTATCTGTTTTTCTTCATGTGTTTCAAAGTTCTGTTATTAGTCTATCCATATATAGCCTTTTTAATATATACTAATGAATCAATTCCTTTATTATTATAAGTGCCAATCTTTCAGATACATCTCTTATTATAAACTAAAATAACTGATATAAATACAGCCACTCTAATTTTTTTTTTAATATTTGCGTGGTATCTTTATTTTAATTCTTTCGCTTTAAACTATGTATGCACTTATATTTAAAATAGGTTTCTTCTAGACAATATCATACTTGGATCTTGCTTTTTGACTCCAAGTGAAAATCTCTGCTTTTTCATTAATTTTTACTGAAGTCTTCAGACAGCTTATATTTAATATCTTTTCCTTATTGAGTTTATATCCATGATGTTGCTATTTTTTTCTACTTGTCCCATCTGTTTTTCATATCTGTTTTTTTTTTCCTTCATGTTTCTTCTTACTTCTTTTTGGTTGAATAATTATTTAGAATTATTTTAATTTTCATGATTGGTTTTATCATTTTGTTTTACTTCTCATTGGTTGCTCTAAGGTTTATTATATATATCTTTACCTTACAAAAATATATTTTCAAATAATGTTATACCAACTCATGCATAGCAAGAAATTTATAACAGTATACTCCTATTCCGCAACTCAATCCTTTGTTATTTGTTTTGAACATTTTATCTCTCCATATGCCATAAACAACAAAATATATTTTAAAGCATTAAGTTAATTTTATAGATAAGAAATGTTTATATTTACCCACCTAATATTCATTTCCAATACTTTTCATTCCTTTGTACAATACGAATTATATTCTGGTATAATTTTCCTTCATCTAAAGTTCATTCTTTGACATTCCTTATAATACATTTTTACCGATGATTAATTCTCTTAGTTTTTTTTTTTTTTTTTAAGTCTAAATTTTACCTCATTTTTAAATACATTTTCCCTCGGTAAATAAATAAAAGTTAGTGGTTATTATTTTTGTTTCATTCAGTACTTTAAATATTTCTATTATATTTGATTTAGGTAATTTTTGAAAAGTCTGCTGCAATTCTTATCTGTTAATTCAGTAGTGAATGTTAATCAGTGGTGAACATCTTAACCAATTGATATTCTTCCCTTGATTTTAAAATCAGGATCGAGAGCCAGTTCAGTTTTTCTAAGTTGTCATACAAAATTTGGGAGTGGTCAAAAACTATAGTTTCTTATAGGTGGTCTGGAGACTGGAGAAAAGCCAGTTTGCAGTAAGGGGAAACATAAAACAGAAAGAAGTAGAAAGAAGAACAAATGAGCAATATTAAAAATTCAGAAGAGAGAATAATTCCTTAGTTGTGATGTGGATAATCTAGCAAATGGAACATAGTCTTGCATCCAGCAGCAGTAGATGTGGTTTTCTGTTGGTAATGACTCTGTGATCTTGTCAGTTTATTAATCTTAGTGGCTAACACATTATGACAGTGCTGATGTGGTTTACAGGCTAGCTGCTATACTGGAAGCTTCCCAATTTTCCAGGCATATTCTTACTGTAGAGCAGTAGGAGCTTCCTCTAAGGCCCAGTTCTGAATTGTGGCTTTAGGAGTTCTTCGGGAAAGTTCAACCTAGAGTGTTTTTTTCCATCCTTCTCAGTGACTCTGTAAGTTACTTAACGCCCTATGATAAGTCATTTGAGAATCAAAATGCAAAACGTGGTTTCTCTTCTCTGCAACTGAACCATAACAAATATAATAAGTAAAGCATTTAAAATACTGCTTGTTACAGAGTAAGCACTCAAAATGTGTTGAGTGATACTATAAATGTGTTTATTCATATGTCCTTGAGAGTCATTGGTTAAACAAAGCAATTCCCATCTGAGATCATCCAGGGGAATTCCCTGCTTTCTTGTTTCAGCTCTCATAAAGTCCCATTTTTGTAGTCTATTTGTTGCCAGTTGTTTTTTTCTTTTGCATTTTTTGTGGTTTTTGTTAATGATTTTGTTGTTTAAAATAGCCCTTATGCATAGCACTCAAGTGTTGACCAGTGTTCCTAAGCACAAAAAAAAGCTGTAATTTGCTTCATGGAGGTAATATATGTGTTAGATCAGCCACATTCAAAGAAGAGTTATAATGCTGTTAGTCATAATTTCAATGTTAATGAGTCAACAGTATGATACATTCAAAAAAAGGTAGAAGAAACTTGTCACTGTGAAAAGAAGCTACTCCAGAAAGTGCTAAAGTAACACCTATAGTGTGTGATGAAGCTATGGAAAAGATGGCCAGTATATTGGGTGATACTAATTTGTGGGTTCATGAGATAATCACCAATAGAAAAAAGCATAGTGGACCATACTATTGTGAAGCTAAAGGCTGCAGACATTTACATTTCTGTTGTTTAAACACCTAGTCTTTTGTATTTTGTTGCGGCAGCCTGAGCAGATTAATACAATATATATCAGGCAAAGTATGTTAGTAGTTTGGAACAAGTATGTATTCTGTGGTGGTAGCTTGGACTTTGTGAAAGATGGCTGAATTTGGGTTGTATTTTGAAGGTAGAACTAAGACAAATTGATAGAGAATTGAATATGGCTTATTTGAGAAAGACAGAAGTTTGCATTTATGGATAAATATTTCCTAATTTTATTCTTTTACTATGCACATGCTGAACTTTTTTTGAAGAAAAAACAAGATCTTATGATGTGAGGGAAAAGAGAGCATCCTAGTTACATCATTGAAGCAT